>NW_006977806.1:0-3396 GCF_000164805.1 Carlito syrichta | reverse complement strand
AAAACGTCATGGAGGTGGCCATTGTCCAAAGTGTTTGTTGGGAAGTAAAGTATATTATATGAATATATTAAGATATCTTTGCCAGTTAATAGCCAAAGACAATACGCATTATAAATACCCTGTTGATAATGAAATAATACACATCTTTTATACAGATATACGAGTAAATATATTTACACAAGTTTTACCTAGCTAATGTATAATGTTCACCTTGTTTAAATTTTAATCTTCCTTTTGGGTAGTGCTAAATATTTCATATAATTTCAGTGGTGTTTGATTCTATGTTAATTTGTCTTCATTTTATTTTAATAATCCATAAGTGGTTCCATTTTGCAGAGCTGGTGAAAATGAAAATACCTTCTGTATCCAATGACATAAAACTTAAATGATAAGCATTTTAGGCAAGTTTCAAAAAGGGGGACATATTTCCACTGTAATTTACTAAAGTGTACCATAAGAATGCATTGGGGCAATGGCCAAAGGGTATCATTTCTAGGCTAGATTTAAACCCAGTGATTTTTAACGTTATCAGGGCTGGAAACTCTTCAAAAGGAAAACTGTAAATTAGAGCAGAAGAATACTTATGATTCTTTCTTTTGTTTTACTTTCCACCTCTTCAAGTAGTCACTTTGATAGCTTTTATTACCAATTTTGCTCTTTTCCAATTTTATCTTCAACACAGTAATCTGTCCTTTCCTTGAGATTGATTGGATAATATAAAGGATGATTTTCAAATTTTTAGTTCAGATTCCTGAGTAATGAATCGTGTAATTTTTTTTGTCAGGAGACAAGATTGAAGACCTGGTTTAGAAGTTACATGTTCAGAGATGCTAAACAATATATAGGTGTAGGATATCCAATTGGCACTATCTAACAGGTAGTTGGATATGTGGGTCTACATTTTAGGAGAAAAATCTTGAAACTTGCACTCTCAATTTGGTATCAAAGTTTAAAAACAGGTAAGAGCTACTAAGGCATAATTAGGCTGCAAACAAATTGAGCAAAAGGAGGAAATAGCATTGGTATTATCAGTTAGAATACTGACTCAGTTGTAAAGGTCAATGAGTGCCAGCTGTGCACACATTAGTGAATCACAACTTCTAGAAACATCGATTGTTTTCTTTTCAGAGGTAAGCAAGGAGGATGGTAGGAATGACACCATCTCTGATTATGCATAGGAGTGTGTATGTATGTGTGTCATTGTGAAGGTTAATGTAGGTGGAATGACCTTTTAAATTACTAACTAAATTGTAAATTATAATAACCCAGGTGTAATACAAACAACATTTCACTATAATTCTTATAAAATATAGATTATAGGCAAAATTTATCAGGTTTGGAAGAGTGCTAAGGAATTCATGAATTTTCTGGGCATATGTTTCTCTTAGTATTTACTGGGAAATGTTGAAGTTATGTTTTCAATTTGATGTCCGTTTAATTCCCAGAACCTTAAAGTTGAAATGGAAATTCAAGGTCACATCATCCAAGCACTTAGTTTTATACAAAGGCCACAAGTTTAATTCAGGTTATTGGTACAATTACGATTCAGGTCTCCTAATTTTTAACTTAGTACTAAAATGGGCCAGTTGATTGGGAGGAGAGCCAGTTCCTCGAAAACTTTTTCATTTATGTTCTGTTGTTTCAATTATGTAATCAAGTATTATATATATCCTTCATGTTTTGTAGTTTATTTTTTCTTTTGAAAAGTGACTCAGCCGGGCTCGGTGATTCAGCCTGTAATCCCAGCGCTTTGGAAGGCTGAGGTGAGTGGATTGCCTGAGTCTGCAGGTTCGAGACCCACCTGGGCAGCGAGACCTCATCTCTACAATAAATCAAAAAATCAGCCGGGCGTGGTAGCATGTGCCTGTAATTCCGACTACTCCAAAGGCTGAGGCGGATGGATCGCTGGAGCTCAGCAGGTCAAGGCTGCGGTGGCCGGGAGCGGCCACTGCACTCCAGTCTGTGTGACAGAGTGAGACTCCAACTCAAAAAAAAAGAAAAGTGACAAATGGAAGAGATATATAATTCCCTATTTTGAGATAAAATACTTAACTTAATTGAAGGATTACTGATTGTGTAATATTTAAACAATATTAATAAAATCTGCTTTAAGGGTGAAAGATAACTGAATAGATGAAGCATTTATGCATTTTTAGCTCAACTGTTTGGTCTTGTATTTGCTCATTTATTAACACATGTTTATATGTAAGGTCCTTTTTTGTATGTTTGAGAACAAACACTAGAGATAAGGGACTGATGAAATACAAGCTAAAAATCTGATGAAAAAATTCTATGTATTAGTAAGTGATATGAAGATAATCTATTGAATTAAGGCATAAGTGAAGAGGAGTCAACCTTGAAATTATTAGATGAGGGAGGAGAGAATATGAGTCCAAAGAGTGACTAGAGAGACAAAAATCTAGATATGTTGTATGCAGGGGAGATGGGAGTTGCATGCATGTATTGAAAGAATAAATGACCAATTTAAATACAACCTTCTCATCTCTGCACACAATATGTAGATACTGGTTAATAATAGAAAGGTGTTACTTAGTTTTCCTATAAGTTGCATATTTTAAATTAATTTAATTAACTCAAGCTAGATTTATTTTAAACAATACGTTTTTGTCCTTTTATCAAAATCTGTTTGAATTGTGGTAATGTATAATATAATGAGAAAGAAAACACCTAAACATAAACTAGTATTGGTTAACACTAAGGGATGAGTTTGATTTGTGGATATGTACATTTCTATTACAGAGGATTTTTATCTGAACTTGATGAATGTGGGAGGGGGAATTCTGTTTTGTTTGTTCAAATCCATTTTAATGGAAGGAATAATACAGTGATTCTCCAACTTCATTCTGGATTAGAATCACATGGAAATTGGTAAAACTAGAGACCTGGGTTTTACCTTAAATTAACAGGATTTGGCCTCTGTATTATTTTTATTCATTTTAACATGATTTCAGTAGCACCAAAATTTGGCAATCACTGATAAATTAATACTAGTAGTTATTGTGGAAGATATAGATTACAGATTACAAATGTGATCTACAGTTTGAGAAGTAGAAGATAAGATATACTAATGATAGATGATTTTTAATATGAGAGTAGCTGTTGAAAACAGAAACCCATTAATTAATAAATTCTACGTGCTGTTAACACTGAATCCCAGGTTTGCTAAAATCATGTGTTAAAATATTAAACAAGAAAAGTCATAGAGGAAATGAGTCACACTCTCCTGGACTTTTATTTATTTATTTATTTATTTATTTATTTATTTATTTATTTATTATTTTTTATTATGAAGTTGTGGAGTACATTAAGGGTTAGGTATGCAATTGCGTTTCATTCAGGCACCCTGTTGATATGGTGTGTTTACCCGTTCCCAGA
>NW_006977805.1:0-843 GCF_000164805.1 Carlito syrichta | reverse complement strand
GATGGTGGTGATTATTATTTGGAGTCGGAATCCCACCCTCTCACCAAGGCCAGATCGCAGAGGCATGCTCACAGCCACTGTGGACTCCAACTGCTGGGCTTAGGTGATCCTCCTCCCTCAGCCCCATGAGTGGTTGGAACCACAGGCCTGTGCCATCACACCTGGTTAATCTTCCGATTTATTTTTGAGGCTAAAAAGAGGTCTTGCCCCATATTCCAGGCTGGTGTCAAATCTGTAATCTCAGGCCATCCACTCACTTGAGCCTCTGAAGGGCGGGGATGTCAGGCCAAGAACCTGATCCCGGACTGTGGTTGTGGTAGTGGTGGTGGTGGCTGGTATTATTATTCTGAGTTGGAGTTCTGCTCTGTCACCAAGGCTGGAGCACAGGGACCTGCTTTCGGACACCAGGGCCTCCATTGGCTGGGCTCCAGTGATCCTCCCACACAGGCCTCCCGAGTGGCTGTAATGACAGACATTTGCAACTACGCTCGACTCATTTTTGTTTTGTAGAGACGAGGTCTCACCAAGGTACCCGAGCTGGTATCAAATACTGGGGCTCGGACCACCCTCCCACCTCGACCACCCTGAGTGACGGGATGACAGGTGTGAGCACTTGCACAGAGCCTCAACACCCCTCAGGGCTGCACCACAAGACTGGCTCCCTTCCAATGACCTAGGATCTCAGAGAGTGCAGTCAGAGTCACCCACTGAGCCCTTCCCAGGGGGAGACACTGACACATGGCCGTGTCTTTGCCAGAGCACCACCCATTCACTTGCCTCATTCCCCAGGTTGGAACCACTCTATCCTCCAAGGGACTGTCTCAGGGAAAGGAAGGGCATGAC
>NW_006977804.1:12678-18067 GCF_000164805.1 Carlito syrichta | reverse complement strand
ACTCCAGGCTGGGTGACAGAGTGAGACTCCAATGCAAAAAAAAAAAAAAAAATGGAACTAATGATCCCTATTTTGCAAAATATTGTGAAATTTAATGAAATAATAATAGTTAATTGCTTCGTACAATGCAATAAGGCACTATTATTGCAAGAGTGATGAGAATTACTATTCACATTGGTGGTATATCGATATTAGGAGTCTAGAATTCTGAATATAATTGTATTCAATTGAAAGGGTTATTGTGAAAACTATACAAAAGTTATCATATGTAAACACTGTCTGGCACAGGATAACTGCTTAAAATAAAAGTGAGCCTTTGTGTCATTGCCAGCTTTTGTTATCTCAGTGTCTATTATTGCAAATCTTACTTTAGATAAAGTGGAGTGTCATGACTTTAGGAATTCTTAGTTCTAAAAAATTACGTGTTTAATCAGAATTGATTGTCTACATTGTCATTTACTACTTGAAATACTATAAGAATTTAGCTCAATATTAGAAAATAATAGATGCTCAAAAGATACTGCATAATGAGCAGGAGAGATCAGCATCTAGATTGATCTAAGTCAAGCCCCTTACGGATAAAGATCTACACCTGTGTATATTAATACACTAGTTATATGTGGCTACTGAGCACTGGAAATGTGGCTGGTCTGAATGGAGGTATACTGTCAGTGTAAAATGTCCATTAGATTTCAAGGATCTAGCATTAAAAATATAAAAATCTCATTAATGATATATTGATTATACTTTGGCAGCAAAATTTTTATTTTATTTTATTTTATTTTGTTTTTTTGAGTTGGAGTCTCACTCTGTCACTCAGACTGGAGTGCAATGGCATGCTCCGGGCCACCGCAACCTTGACCTGCTGGGCTCCAGCAATCCTTCCGCCTCAGCCTTCCAGGTAGTTGGAACTGGAGGCACGCGCTACCACGCCCGGCTAATTTTTTGACTTATTGTAGAGATGAGGTCTCGCCAAGTTGCTCAGGTGGGTCTCAAACCCGCGGCTCAGGCAATCCACTCACCTCAGTCTCCCAAAGCGTGGGATTACAGGCTGAGCCACCGAGCCCGGCTTGCAGTAATATTTTTAGTATGCTGGCTTAAATAAATATGTTATTAAAGTTAATTTAACCTGCTTCTTTTTATTGTTAATGTGGCTGCCAGGAAAGTTAAAATTACACATGTGGCTTCATTATTAGCATGCATTCCATTTCTATTGGGCAGTGCTAATCTAGGACTTTTTTTTAAGATTGACATCGTTAAAGCAGCTTTAGGTTCACAGCAAAACTGAGAGAAGGCACGAACGGAGTTTTGTCCAACACTTTTTGCCCCTACACACGCATAGCCTTTCTCCAATCCCCCAACATCCCTCACTAGGGAGGTGCCTTTGCTAAAATTGATGAGCCTGTGTCGCTGACACATCATTATCCCCTGAGGTCTATGGTTTACATCAGGGGTTATCTTTGGTGTTGGTGTTGTACGTTCTATGGGTTTGGGCAAATGTGTAATGACATGTACCAGCCATTATGGTATCACACAGAGTATTTTCACCACTCTAAAAATCCTCTGTGCTCTGCCTGCTCATCCTTTTCCTGCTCTGCTCTCCCAGCAGCCACTAATCTTTTTACTGTCTCCAAAGTTTTATCTTTTCCAGAATGCCATTTACTTGCAAGCATAGAGCAAGTATGGGGAGGCTGAGGTGAGTGGATTGCCTGAGCCCGCGGGTTCGAGACCCGCCTGGGCAACTTGGCGAGACCTCATCTCTACAATAAATCAAAAATTAGCTGGGCGTGGTAGCGCGCACCTGTAATTACAGCTACTTGGAAGGCTGAGGTGGAAGGATCGCCAGAGCCCAGCAGGTGGAGGCTGCGGTGGCTGGGAGCGGCCACTGCACTCCAGTCTGGGCGACAGAGTGAGACTCTGACTCAAAAACAAAACAAAAAAAACACCCCCAAAATGTATTCTTTTATAACATAAAAACATCTAGCCCGGCTCAGTGGCTCAGCCTGTAGCCCCAGCACTTTGGGAGGCTGAGGTGAGTGGATCTTCTGAGCCTGTGGGTTTAAGACCCACCTGGACAACTTGGTGAGACCTCATCTCTACAATAAAATTTAAAAAATTAGCCGGGCGTGGTAGCTCACGCCTGCAGTTCCGCTACTTGGAAGGCTGAGGCAGAAGAATCGCCGGAGCCCAGCAGCTCGAAGCTGCGGTGGCTGGGAGGGAGCCACTGCACTCCAGTCTGGGTGACAGAATGAGACTCCAACTCAAATAAATAAATAAACAAACTAATATAAAAACATCTAAGAAATTATTTCTACTGGATGAAAAAATACAGAAAAATAACAATGCCTCCCAAAACTAACAAAATAACAAACACACAAACAAATAATGTTATAGTTATATACACAATTTAAGAGACAACCTGGCTAAAATTAGGTTATGAGTCTGAAAATGATTACAGATTACTGATATATCAATAGTATTTTGATTAATTTGCATGAGTAGAATATTGCTTTTAGCAATGCCATCATGCTTAGCAGTAATGTAGATTGTAGATTACCATGTCTTACATAATATTTCATATCAATTTGTGAATTCGGTGAATTTTTATTGAAAATAACCTTTTGTAACATGCACTCTGTCAAATCTCTATCCAATAGACAGTATATATAATAGGATGACCTTTTAATGGGTTATTTTATATTCACTGTTGAAATGAAAGCATTTTACCAAACAATGCATTGGTAATGTTTTAAATTCTCATGTGCATGCATGCTTTGAAGAAAATTACAAAATTAAGAGCCCTGCTAGGCTAACAGTAGAGATACAAACAGATTTGCTTCATGAAGATCTTTTAAATAACATTCCAAATATCTTCTGAAGCAACCAAAATAATTTTCTGTAAAGAGATATTAAGTATCAACTTGCTTTAGTTTTGAATTGGTAATTCACAAAATAGAACTAACAAAGCATTGCCTTTTCTGTAACCGACTCACCTCCATCTTCCTCCTTCACTCTGCAGGCTTTTAACAATCTACCACCCTCCAAATTTGCAAAACCTTCTACTTTTCCAAAGTTTATCTTCAAGTGTATCATCTGCTTCCTGGAGTGCAATGCATATTAGGTTCCAAGGTCAACCCATTAAAGCACCACAGACTGCTAAAATGCTACACATTTACAATGAGCAACACAGATGCAAAATAAGTAATGAAAAGAGACCACTACAGAACTAAATATTACTTTGTAAACATGTGTCTTGATCTGGAAAAAAGCAGTTTTAATTAGCAGATGAAAAGAGGGTGGAAGAGACTTCCACAGACATTCTGAAAGCTGCTTTGAGAACTTTCAAGGACTACAGAGGTTAATGGCAAAGGTTCTATGTAGTATCTAATAGAATTTCCAGATATCAGACTGTCTTATTACTAAAGGGGGTATGTATTACTGTTACACACATTATCCATGGCAAGGCTCCTGTGTGACTCACATGGACAGAACAGAAAGAGAGCAGGGCAAAGTAAAGAGATGTCTGACATGATTAGGAAAGAGGTGAGGCCAGGCTCGGTGGCTCAAGCCTGTCATCCCAGCACTTTGGGAGGCCGAGGCAAGAGGATTGCCTGAGCCCAGGGGCTCGACCAGCCTGAGCAACTTGGTGAGACCTTGTCGTCTCTACAGTAAATCATAAAATTAGCCGGATGTGGTAGCGCACACCTGTAGTCCTGGCTACTTGGAAGGCTGAGGCAGAAGGATCACCTGACCCCGGCAGGTCAAGGCTGTGGTGTCGTGAGAATGCCACTACACTCCATCCTGGACAACAGAGTGAGACTCCAACTCAAGGAAAAAAAAGTGAAAGACAGAAAAGGGAAGTTGCTAAATAAATTGTGAGTCTGTAAGGGAAAGATGGTAACTGAACTGAGAACAGAAGGAGGAAAAGAGAATGCATGGGACATAGTCTAAGTTGCCAGTAATAACAGCTCTCATTTGCTGAACTCTTGCTCTATGCCGGGATTGTACTAAGTGCTTCAGGCTTGAAGTTTTCACACTTAAAGGCAGTATTTGTCTCACTCATAAATAAGAAATCCAAGACCCACAAAGTTAGTTGTTAGGTTGAACCCTATGAAGTTGCCATATTCATATATCAAAACCAGGTGAATATTGGTAATTTTATACAGTTCAACCTAACACCTTGCCAAAGGGCACAGAGCTAGTAAATTGAGTGTTGAGGTTGCAAATGCCTCAAATACCTGGCTCCAGAACACTAATTTTTCCCCACTTTCCACACTTCTATACAGCAATACTGGAGGAAAGAAAAGATGCATTATGAGAGAAGCTTGTGTCAGATAAGAACTCACTCTGGCCATGACAGGGTCCCATGGAAGAAGAAATGACTGATGGCTTTCAGAGCATGGTGGAGGCTGCAGACAGAGCAGAAGCAATTATTTGAATGCCTGCGTTATTTGTGTGTCTGCTTGCACGTTGTCCTCATTAAATTCTTTAATGTATTTAAAAAGTTAATTGATATGGTGAAGGTCATTTCTACAATAGAATGCTTACATGATAACGTGTTTATATACAGGAAGATACTTTAATTTCCTCTCTCCCTGAAAAAGCATGATTCTATTGGTTTTCAATAGCTAGTGTCTTCATGCAAACTATTCCATTCCAACTGGCTGTAAGTATGAGTCAACAGACAATCTAACTGCTAGGTGAGTTCAATCAGTACATTAATGTTTTGTGGAGGGGCTTCTTTGCAGACTCCTTCATTGATCTTTGTATTTTCATGTTCCCTAAGATTTCATCCCTGGACCTAACCCTCTACCCCTCAATGAGTGTAGCTCCACCTGTCATTCTGGGCTTCCTTGTCATTCTTTCTGGGCATTAAGGCAGCACAGAGATTATTCCCACATGCGTAGATGCTCCTCCCTTCTTCCCGTCCTTTTATCCTTCGTGCTTTCCTCTTTCTTTTCCCCCTCCCTCCCTCTCTCTTTCCCTTCCTTCCTTCCTCCCTCCCTCTCTCCTGTCTTCCTCCCTTTTCTTTTTTTGCCTTCCTCTTCCCGATTCAGACTTGTAGAGCAAATCTGTGCGAGGAACCATTGATTGGACATGGGCCCCAACACCCTGAAGAAACCAGAAAGACTTGAAATGGCTATCAGAGGACAGATGCTTCTTTCCAAGCCTACACTTCCTACTTTTCACTTAGTAATACTCAAAAGCTAGTACGTGCCAATTGCAGGCCACAAGATTTTCCTAATATCCTTTCTCAAATATTTGGAGAAAAGTTATTTTGTCCTCACCAGATAGAAGAGTTAGGTCGGTGATCTCCAAAGGGATTTTGTAAAAAGATGTGGGGTACAATTTAGGATTAGGCATACAAATGGTCATGGTACAGGTAAAG
>NW_006977804.1:0-12366 GCF_000164805.1 Carlito syrichta | reverse complement strand
TTCCCAGAAGAGGAATTGCCGAGTCATAGGGAGGTTGATTTTTAGAACTTTTAGGAATTGCCACACTATTTTCCACAGAGGTTATACTAGTTTACACTCCCACCCTCTCAGTGTGGTTTTAATGTGCATTTCATGAATGATTAGTGAGGCTGAGCATTTTTTCCTGTATCTGTTGGCTGTTCATATGTCTTCTTGGAAGAAGTATCTATTCATGTCTTTTGCCCACTTTCTAATAGGGATTTTTGAGAAACCTTAATCCTGTGAAATGCTCTTCAAATAAAAGACTAAAATGCTGTTGAGAAATACCATTTACTGGCCCCCATTATAATGCACATTGCAATAGTGAAGTTTCTGAGAAGTCCTGAAGTAGAAAAATCTGTTTATCTTTGTGAACGTAGCATGTCTCAAATAAATTTGGTCATAGGAACATTTTAAAAATATAACATATCTACTAATGTCTCATAATTAGTCTTTCATAGAGCACACTTTGGAGCATGTTGAATTAGATATTAACAAATTTTCATATGAACTGCAAAAGAGAAGATATATCTCTTAAACAGAACATTTGAAAATAGATTTTTGGAATTTCAAAAAGGAGCCTAGTCTCTAATCTTCTGCGATTCCCTGGATGAAGTCTGTATTTACCCTGTCATTTTACTTTGTAACTTTATAGACTGTTAACAAGTAGAAAAGTAAATGGAAAGAACACAGAACTTGTGGCTAAGTGGTTCTAGATAGGAGTTTCAGTTCTTCCAAGATCAGCTGCATAGCCTTGAATACGAGGTCATTTATCTTTCAGCCTCAGTTGTGTGTGTTTGTGTTTGTGTGTGTTTGTGTGTGTGTGTGTGTGTGTGTGTGTGTGTGTGTAACTAAAAAAAATACATATTCTTTTAGCTGAAAAAATCTTACATCTAAAAGTAAATCTTTCCTGTCAAAGTTCCTCTATCCTTTAAATAAACACGGCTCCCCTTTTCTGGTCATTTGTCCTCCATTTCTTTGCATATTCCTTGTTTTTGGTCACAAAGGTATGCAAGGTACACATTTGGAAATACCAACTAAGGCTATTTTCTTCTGGAGAGTTAAAAACAGAACATACTTTCAGCTAGAAGAATCTCAACCCCCTTTATTTATGGTACTAAAAAACAAATTTCAGTTTATTTGGAAATGCTAATAAAAATTGATACTACTAGCCGGGCTCGGTGGCTCAGCCTGTAATCCCGCGCCTTTGGAGGCTGAGGTGAGTGGATTGCCTGAGCCCGCGGGTTCGAGACCCGCCTGGGCAATGAGACCTCATCTCTACAATAAATCAAAAAATCAGCTGGGCGTGGTAGCACGCGCCTGTAATTCCGGCTACTTGGAAGGCTGAGGCGGAAGGATCGCCGGAGCCCAGCAGGTCGAGGCTGCAGTGGCCAGGAGCGGCCACTGCACTCCAGCCTGGGCGACAGAGTGAGACTCCAACTCAAAAAAAAAAAAAAAATTGATACTACTTATTAAGTTCCAACTGAATTGATATCCCCAAGATAGAGAATTTTTGACAGGCAATAAAAAGACCATTATGTTTGGAAAACTACCAAAAAACTTACCATGTTATCTTTAAAATCATCTTTTCTAGGAAATTTCTTATGAACAATTTTTAAAAATTTAAAATAATAAATACATTATAAAGCAAGTTTTACATGGACTCTCTCATTTAATTTTTATTACCAATACGCGAGGTCATATTGCTTCCTTCTCTCCTCCCCTTCCTCTCCTTCCTTCCTTCCTTCCTTCCTTCCTTCTTTCCTTATTTGCCTTCCTCCTTCCTTCCGTGTACCAACTATCTGGAAAATATGTTTTTATCCACTGTAAACACAGCAATAAACAAAGTTCCTGCTCTTTGGGGGCTTACATTTAAGAGTGGGGTTGATGGTGAGTATGTGGCAACAGATAGCGAGAAACAAAAATAAGTCAGAGGGGAGCAAAAACGAAATAAATTAGCACAAAAGGATTATGTGAAACCCTGGTTGAACTGGGAGGACTCCAACTAGCAGAGTAACTTTTTGCCACTTAAGGTTGCTAAAAGAGGCAGGACCTACATTCAAACCCAGGTCGCCTATTGCTGCACTATGGTTCTTTCCATTCTGTAGTCTCATCAGACATTCTTGAATGGAGAGAACAACGGAAAATTAAAAGCAGTGCTCTGCTTTTACTCATTTGGTACGTACCAGGCTCAAGTTCAGCTCAGCCACAGATGACCAAACTTGACTGCCATTTTCAATGTCTGGTTTAAATGAGGCGTCCTGAACCGACAACTCTCCAGATAAATAAAGCAGAAGTAGGGATGAACTACCTTGTGAGGACAAGGACATCCTAGTAGACAACAGTGGGCTTCTAAATTATGCAGCCCTCTGCGAATTTTTGACATGAGTCCAGAAAGGTTAGATCAATAAAGTTTGAGTCTTTCTCCCAAATTTGAGTATTTCCACCTTGGTGGTTTAACATATTAAAAATTGATTATTTCTCTCTCAAGGCTTGTGAATAGTGTTTACTCTCCTTGTAATAAATAGAGTATGAGTTTCTTTGTGTATTTTTTAAACTTCTGATCAATAACAGTTACTCATTTAAATACCTCTTAGTCTCAGATATTTGTGTTCTAGCATACAAGAAAAGAATGGAAACTGGAAATATGTAAGTAATCCCAGACTTCTGCTTTTCCAAGTCTGAGATATTTTAAATCAGTGAAAAGGCAGAAAGTGTGTCTGTGTGTGTGTGTGTGTGTGTGTGTGTGTGTGTGTGTGTGTGTTTATTCTGTAAGTGTGATCTCCAGCATCTGATTATGTGGGGTGCTTGTTGAAATGCAGATTTCCTGATTCTGAATCTTTGGGAGAATCTGGATGGTTGACAAGATCCTTGAGGAATTGGGAGTCATGGACCCTGAGTACTGGGAACCACGGGCCTGGAACGGACTGGATGTGAATCCTAATGTTTGCCCACTGGCTGGGGTGCGAAGAGGGTCCCACCTAAAACAATGACACTCAGAAGCTCCCTGCAAGTTAGTGGGCTTGTCAGAAAGAGAAGAGGGCATTCTTATCTAGCATACTGTATCCCACTATGCAAAGGCCTGCAGAATACTTCTTCAGAGCTCTTAATTGCGACATTTCAACAAACTGTTCTGCTCCCACGTTTTAATACAGTTGGAGTCAAGGCTGCCTTTGTGTCTTTGTTTTGCCAAAGGGATTACAGGCATTTGCTTCTGCTACCATTCTTTTCATGTGGATCCGTATAACGTGCATGTTTATAGTCCAAGAAGGCAAGAAAGCAAACTGAGACAAATTGTGCTTTCAAGGCTTGCCATGTGGACCTGGACAGGACTACAAAGATGAGCCAATAAGCTCTTTGTCTCTCTAAGCATGGACCTTTTATCCTATGTGGCCCCATCTTGATAGCTTTTTTTAAAAAAGGATAAAGTGTAGTATCAGAGCCTAAGAAGAAACTTGTAATTATTGGCTCTCCAGTGGACTCATGTGCTATTTAAAAGCACCCAGTGAAAGAGAAACTTACGAGGTTTCTGCTGCTTAAGCTAGATCTTGGAGCTCTGAGGAACTTACTTTTTGTGTATAGTCTCTTATTTTTTCTTCATTTTAAAAACCACAAAAGTAATACATACCCCTTATATAATATTCAAACAATGCAAATATATTTATGCAAAATGAAAGTTATTCCATACTAGCCACCCCAATTTTATTCACTATTCTTTCTAAACATATATGAACACACATGACAACATTTACAAAGACTCATACACAAATGAGTAATTAGGGCTCTGACTTATAAATAAGAGAAATCCAATTCAAAATTTTTAAACTGGAAAGAATCTCTTGGCTTACATAAGTATACTGAAGTAAGGCACATTAATTCAGGAATGACTGGATCCAGGGGTCCAAATAGAGTAGTTTTGCTTTCTCTCCTCTATCACTTTATTCTTTTGACACTGCCTCCTTCTGTGTGTCTGCCTCATTCTTCCAAACTCAGTTAGCTTTTTTGATGTGCTGGGGAACATACCAGCCCTGCTTTTACTCTGGATTCAGAACAGAATATATAATATTTCCTCAACAAAAACAAAAAATCTACATCCTAACCCCCAGAACCTGTAAATATGTTGCCTGATGAGACAAAAGAGAATTAAGATTTCAGATGTAATTAAGATTGTTAATAAACTGACCTTCAAATACAGGTATTTTTTTCTGTATCATTTGGGTGAGCCCAAAGTCATCACAAGGGTCCTTAAAGTGAAAGAGAGTCAGAGAAAGAGACACGAGATTGGGAGCAGAGTCGGAAAGATGTGATGTGAGAAGGATCCAACCAACTGTTGTTGAATTTGAATATGGAGAAAGGGGGCAAGAGCCATGACAAGTGGCTGGCCTCTGGAATATGGAAAGGCAAGGAGATGGATTCTCCCCAGAGGTTTGAGAAGGAAACACAGCCCTGCTGGCACTTGAGACCCATGGCATATTTCTGTCCTACAAAATCATGGGACAATAAGTTTGTGCTCTTTTAAGCCACTAAGTTTGTGCTGATTTGCTCTAGCAGCCATAGAAAACTAATACAGGGCCCAAAAGGCAAGGGATTTTTCTGCTTGAAATTCAATTTTTTAAATCCTTTGAAAGCTTCTGAGTATAGCATAGCTTGGCTTACAACCCAACCTTTATCCCAGTCCCACGGTTAGCAGAACAGGATCCTGTAAGTGTCTAGCTCTGAATACTCCTTATGGCAGGAGGAGGGACCAGGAGACTGAGAATGGCAGTCCTCCTCCCCAGAATTGCATAACCAGCACGAAAAAGGATACATTTCCCAATAGGAAGATTGTGTGGAGGCAGATAAAACCTCTAGGCATACTCATACATGTACACACACACATAAGCTGAGTTTGTTGCTTATTTTTTTCTTTTGTTTTGTTTCTACTGATGGCAATCTCACTGTGTCTTCTAGGTTGGTCTCATACTCCTAGGCTCCAGCGATCCACGCGCCTCAGCCTCCCGAGTAGCTGGTACAGCAGGTACACGTTATTTGACCCTGGCTTGCTTATTTTTTAAAAAGGGTTTTTCGCATTTATGTTGTTCTTCAACTTGCTTAACCCTCTGTATATTTTAAAGATTACATTTCAATTCATATGGTCTTACGTTCCTCTTTTAAATAGTTTCGTGGTATTTATTGGATAGATGAACCAAATTTATTCAACAAAGCCCCCTGTTGATGGAAGTTACTTCCAAACTTCACTTACAAAGAAGACTGTATCTTTCAACATATTCCCTGTGTACTTATATAGCCCAATTATTCTTGACTAACATGTTAGTATAATAAAACTGTACTAAGTTCATGTGTATATCGCACCACCTCCCTTGTTATAGAAGAATTACTCAATTTTCACGATCATGCCTTAATAATTGTTTTCCTGATCAGCTCACTAGTACTTTACATTATTACCCTCATATTAACAACCAAGTTAACCCACACAAGCACAATAGATGCACAAGAAGTAGAAACAGTATGAACCATCCTACCAGCCATCATCCTTATCCTAATTGCTCTTCCTTCCCTACGTATTCTTTATGTAATAGATGAAATCGCCAGGCTCGGTGGCTCAGCCTGTAATCCCGCGCCTTTGGGAAGCTGAGGTGAGTGGATTGCCTGAGCCCGCGGGTTCGAGACCCACCTGGGCAACTTGGTTAGACCTCATCCCTACAATGAGCTGGGCGTGGTAGCACGCACCTGTAATTCCAGCTCCTTGGAATGCTGAGGCGGAAGGATCGCTGGAGCCCCAGTAGGTAGAGGCTGCAGAGGCCGGGAGCGGCTACTGCATTCCAGTCTGGGCGACAGAGCGAGACTCCAACTCAAAAAAAAAAAAAAAAAAAAAAAAAAATAGATGAAATCAACAGTCCATCCTTAACCGTTAAAACTATAGGCCATCAATGGTATTGAAGCTATGAATATACCGACTATGAGGACCTGAATTTTGACTCTTACAAAATCCCCACAACAGACCTTAAACCAGGAGAACTCCAAATACTAGAAGCTGATAACCGTGTGGTCCTGCCCGTAGAAATTCCAGTTCAAATATTAATTTCATCAGAAGACGTTCTTCATTCGTGAGCCGTAACCTCCTTAGGCCTAAAAACTGACGCTAGCCCCGGACGCTTAAACCAAGCAACACTTACATCAACCCAGCCAGGCCTCTATTATGGCCAATGCTCAGAAATTTGCGGATCTAATCACAGCTTTTTACCTGTTGTCCTAGAACTAGTACCACTAAAATATTTTGAAGATTGATCAACATCTGTGATTTAATTATCACCGTGAAGCTTATATAGCATTAACCTTTTAAGTTAAAGACTGAAAGTACTAATCTTTCTACAGTGAAATGCCCCAACTAGACACACCAACATGATTTATTACTATTTTATCCATAGTATTAGCACTTTTCATTGTATTCCAATTAAAAATTTCAAAACTAACATACTCTCTAAATCCAAGCTTAAAAAGTATTAACATACAAACATTCAAATACCCTTGAGAACTAAAAGGAACGAAAATTTATTCGCCTCTTTCATTACCCCAACAATAATGGGCTTGCCAGTAGTAGTATTAATTATTATGCTCCCAACCTTTCTATTCCCCACTTCAACCCATCTAATTAACAATTGACTTATCTCTTTACAACAATGATCAGTCCAACTAGTACTTAAACAAATAATGACTATACATAACAATAAAGGTCGAACCTGATCCCTGATACTAATTTCCCTAATCCTATTCATTGGATCCACAAACCTACTAGGCCTATTACCTCACTCCTTTACACCTACTACTCAGCTATCAATAAACTGAGGGATAGCAATTTCTTTATGAGCAGGGGCAGTAACTACTGTCTTCCGCTACAAAACTAAAGCATCCCTAGCCCATTTCCTCCCACAAGGACCCCCTATCTCCCTAATTCCCATCCTAATTATTATCAAAACTATTAGTCTTTTTATTCAACCAATAGCCCTAGCCGTATGACTAACTGCTAATATCACAGCAGGTCACTTACTTATACATTTAATCGGAGAGGCCACTCTGGTCCTATCAGCAATTAGCTCCATTGCAACATCAGCTACATTCATTATTCTTACATGACTTACGATCCTCGAACTAGCCGTAGCTCTTATCCAAGCCTATGCATTTACACTCTTAGTAAGCCTTTATTTACATTACAATACAGAATGACCCACCAGACACACGCCTATCATGTAGTAAACCCTAGCCCCTGACCACTAACTGGAGCCCTCTCAGCTCTTCTTATAACACCAGGCCTTGTTACACGATTTCACTCCAACTCCTTTATACTCCTAGCCCTAGGCCTCATTACGAATACACTTACCATATACCAATGATGACGCGGTATCATTCGAGAAGGCACATTTCAAGGCCACCATATATCAGTTGTGCAGAAAGGTCTCCAACATGGCATCGTCCTCTTCATCGTCTCGGAAGCCTTCTTCTTTGCAGGCTTTTTCGGAGCCTTTTGCCACTCCAGCCCAGCTCCAACCCCCGAACTGGGAGGCTGCTGACCCCCAACAGGCATCCATCCCTTAGACCCCTTAGAAGTCCCCCTACTTAATACATCTGTTCTATTACCTCAGGTGTATCAATTACTTGAGCCCATCATAGCCTCATCGAAGGTAACCGTACACAAATACTCCAAGCCCTGTTTATCACTATCATATTAGATGTTTATTTTACTTTACTTCAAGCATCAGAATATTTTGAGACACGTTTCACTATCTCCGACGGAGTCTACAGCTCAGCATTCTTTATGGCTACAGGCTTTCACAGACTCCACGTTATCATTGGTTCAACTTTCCTAGTCATCTGCTTCCTCCGACAATTAAAGTTTCACTTTACATCTAACCATCACTTCGGATTCGAAGCCGCTGCCTGATATTGACACTTTGTAGATGTAGTCTGACTATTTTTATATGTCTCTATTTATTGATGAGGATCCTGTCCCTTTAGTATTCATCAGTACAACTGACTTCCGATCAATTAGCTCTGATACACCCCAGAAAGGAACAATAAATTTCATTATATCACTAACCACAAATATAGTACTTGCTTTACTCCTGGTCACCATTGCATTTTGACTCCCACAACTCAATATATATACAGAAAAATCCAGTCCCTATGAGTGTGGCTTTGACCCAACAGAATCAGCTCGTCTGCCTTTTTCTATGAAATTCTTCTTAATTGCTATTACTTTCCTCCTATTCGACCTAGAACTTACCCTTCCACTTCCCCTCCCCTGAGCCACCCAAACAGTGAACCTTAATCTTATATTAATAGTGGCTCTGGCTTTAATTTCCATTCTGGCCCTAGGACTCTCATATGAATGGATCCAAAAAGGACTTGAATGAACTGAATATGGTAAGTAGTTTAACTAAAAACAAATGATTTCGACTCATTAGATTATGAATAATACATAATTACCAAAATGCCATCTATTTATATTAGCCTACTCCTTGCTTTCCTAACATCCCTCCTAGGTATACTAATATATCGATCACATCTCATATCTTCTCTATTATGTCTAGAAGGTATAATACTCTCAATATTTATTATAACTTCACTCACAATTCTAAACCTTCACTTTACCTTAGCCAACACGGCCCCAATCATTCTTCTAGTATTCGCAGACCGTGAAGCCGCTGTAGGATTAGCTTTGCTAGTAATGGAATCAAATACATATGGCCTAGATTATGTACAAAACCTAAACCTCCTACAATGTTGAAAATTATTCTACCAACATTAATAATTCTACCACTGATATGATATTCTAAAAAACATACTATTTGAATTAATGCTACTACCCATAGCCTAATAATTAGCTCCATCGCCCTCTCCTTTTTAAGCTACACTTATGATAATCACATAAACTTCTCACTTACTTTCTTCACCGATTCACTATCAACACCACTACTCATCTTGACCACCTGATTACTCCCTCTAATAATTCTAGCCAGCCAAAATCATCTATCGAAAGAATCACTTGTATGGAAAAAATTATATATTTCCATACTGACTATACTCCAAATTTTCCTAATTATAACCTTTACTGCTACAGAGCTAATTCTCTTTTATATCCTATTCGAAGCAGCCTTAATCCCTACCCTAATTATTTTTACACGATGAGGTAATCAAACAGAACGACTAAACGCCGGCCTCTATTTTTTTATTCTGCACTCTAATCGGCTCACTTCCCCTACTCATTGTCCTCACTGATACCCAAAATTCCCTAGGAACATTAAACATAATAATTAATTCTCTCACTATACAAAATCTTCCCAACTCTTGGTCAAATGGTATTCTCTGATTAGCTTGTATAATAGCCTTCATAGTAAAAATGCCTCTATATGGACTTCACTCATGACTGCCCAAGGCCCATGTCGAAGCCCCAACTGCAGGCTCTACAGTCCTTGCAGCAGTCTTACTAAAACTCGGAGGGTATGGGATGATACGAATAACAATCATCCTAGACCCTTTAACAGAATATATAGCCTACCCCTTTCTAATGCTCTCTCTATGGGAAATAATGATAACTACTTCCATTTGCCTACACCAAAGAGATCTAAAATCGCTTATTGCCTATTGCTCAGTTAGTCACAGAGCACTTGTTATCGTAGCAATCCTTATTCAAACCCCATGAAGGCTCATCGGAGCTACCGTTATCATAATTGCCCACGGCCTCACCTCTTCCTTATTATTCTGCCTAGCAAATGCAAACTATGAACGTATTCACAGCCGAACAACAGCCCCAGCCCGTGGCCTTCAAACTCTTCTACCTCTTGCAGCAACATGATGACTACTTGCTAGCCCAACCAACTTAGCCCTTCCCCCAACCATTAATTTGATCGGTGAACTATCTGTAATAATAGTATCTTTCTCATGATCGCACTTAACTATTATTTTAATAGGTATCAATATACTCATCACTGCTCTACATTCCCTATATATACTAACTATAACACAACGAGGAAAATATACATATCACATCAGCAGCATTAAACCCCCCTTCACTCGAGAAAATACATGAATAATTATGCATCTACTACCTCTTATCCTACTATCTACCAACCCCAAACTAATTATAGGGTATATATACTGTAAATACAGTTTAAACAAAACATTAGATTGCGAATCTAATAATAGAAACTTAAAAATTCTTATTTATCAAGAAAGTACACAAGAACTGCTAATTCATGCCTCCATACATAATCGTATGGCTTTCTTATTTTTAAAGGATAGAAGTGATCCGTTGGTCTCAGGAACCGAAAATTGGTGCAACTCCAAATAAAAGTAATAAATTAATTTTCATCTTCCATCTTTCTCTCACTTACACTTCTAATTTCCCCCTTTATTATAACAACAACTAAAAAATACAACTACACTTACCCCAGCGATGTGAAAAACTCTACCGCCTGTGCATTTATAACAAGCTTATTTCCAACAATTATATTCTTACACATAGGCCAAGAAATAGTTATTTCTAACTGACACTGAATAACTATCCAAACTATAAAATTCTCCGTAAACTTCAAGATACATTATTTCTCCATAATTTTTGTACCAGTAGCATTTTCGTTACATGATCTATCATAGAGTTCTCAATATGATATACACATTCAGATCCCAATACAAACCGCTTCTTCAAATATTTACTTCTACTTCTCATCACTATACTAATTCTAGTTACCGCCAATAACCTATTTCAACTTTTCATTGGATGAGAAGGTGTTGGCATTATATCTTTCCTCCTTATTGGCCGATGATACGGATGAACAGACGCAAACACAGCAGCCCTCCAAGGAATTCTCTACAACCGCATTGGGGACTTCGGCTTTGTCTTAGCAATAGCATGGTTCTTAACTTACTCATGAGAACTCCAACAAATATTTACAAATATAAACTCCAGCACCCTCCCTTTCCTAGGTCTCCTCCTAGCAGCTGTAGGAAAATCTGCACAATTTGGACTCCACCCCTGACTCCCATCCGCCTAGAAGGTCCAACTCCTGTTTCTGCCCTGCTTCACTCAAGCACTGTAGTTGTAGCTGGAGTTTTCCTACTTATCTGATTTTCTCCCCTCTTAGAAATAAATGGAACAATCCAAACCATCACACTATGCTTAGGAGCTATCACTACTCTATTTACAGTGATCTGCACCCTAACACAAAATGACATTAAAAAAATTGTCGCATTTTCCACCTCTAGCCAATTAGGCCGTATAATAGTAACTATTGGCATTAATCAATCCCACCTAGCATTCCTACACATCTGCACCCACGCTTTCTTCAAAGCCATACTTTTTATATGCTCCAGGTCTATCATTCATAGCCTAAACGATGAACAAGATATTCGAAAAATAGGAGGTCTCCTTACAACTATACCCTTCACTTCCTCCTCACTACTCACTGGAAGCCTTGCCCTCACAGGTATGCCTTTCCTTACAGGCTTTTGCTCCAAAGACCTTATTATTGAAGCTGCCAACATTTCATACACCAACGCCTGAGCCCTCTCTATCACACTATTTGCTGCATCCCTGACAGCTGTGTATAGAACCCATATTATCTTCTTCACACTCCTGGGCCAACCTCGTTTCCCAACTTTAACAAATATTCATGAAAACAATCCCCTCCTAATAAGCCCTATTAAACGCCTAGCCCAGGTAGCATTTTCGCAGGATTTCTCATCTCAAATACTCTCTCTCTCATAACAACCCCACAAATAACTATACCCTCATACTTAAAACTCTCAGCGCTCATTGTTACCATTTTAGGATTTATACTAGCAATAGAACTTAATAACCTCGCATAGTATCTCAAATTAAAGCACCCCACCCAATCTCTTTTATTCTCCAATCCACTAGGGATTTTCCCCGTCACAATTCACCGCCTGTACCCTCTTATAAAGCTTCATGCCAGCCAAAACACAGCATCCTCACTCTAGGCCTCCTCTGACTAGAAAAAGCAATACCAAAAAGCACAGCCAAAACCCATACATCCGCATCCACAATCACCTCTAACCAGTCAGCCCTAATTAAGCTCTACTTTATATCCTTCCTGATTACCATTACACTTGGATATTCCTTATTCTCTAAAATCCTCGAGTAATTGCAATTACAATAAAAATAGTGACAAATAAAGAGCAACCCGCAACCCCTATTAATCAACTGCCACTGCCATACAAACTAAATATGTCACCCTCAAAAACAACCCAGTTCTCCAAATTCTTAAATCCAATATCCTCATGATACACCATGCACACAACCACAAACAACTCTAACAATAACCCTAATGA
>NW_006977803.1:0-333 GCF_000164805.1 Carlito syrichta | reverse complement strand
GCTGGCCTCGGTGGCTCAGCCTGTAATCCCAGCACTTTGGGAGGCCGAGGGAGTGGACTGCCTGAGCCCGCGGGTTTGAGACCAGCCCGGGCAACTTGGTGAAACCTCCTCTCTACAATAAGCCAAAAATTAGCCAGGCCTGGTTGCGAGCGCCTGTAGTTCCAGCTACTTGGAAGGCTGAGGAGGAGGATCGCCTGAGCCCAGTGGATCGATGCTAGGGTGCCCGTGAGTGTGCCACTGCACTCCAGCCTGGACGACGGAGTGAGACACAAAAAACCCCCCAAAAAACAAACTAATCCCTGTGAGGAAAAACCGCGGCAGAAACCCACGCAG
>NW_006977802.1:0-919 GCF_000164805.1 Carlito syrichta | reverse complement strand
TGGTTGCCAGCAGAGCTGCCCTTGCCAAGAAAAAATGCCAGATAGGGATTTTAGCAATGAAAAAAGAAATGGTCAGTATCTTGGTGAATATATACTAATGAGTTTTATTCTCTTTTAGTTTTAAACAATAGGCATGAGTGTAAAAAGCAAAAATTGTAAATTTTCCTGTGTGGGGGAACATACAGTGTAAAAGAGAAGATACACAAGTCAACTGTAATATAAATTTGAAGTCAGATTTGAGGTTTAATTTGAAAAGATAAAATAATGTTACCTCTAAAAAGACTGTGAGAAGATATATATAACTTTTATATCTATCAAGATATAGAAAGATAAAGATACATAGATTGACATATATACAGCATATATTTATATGTCTATATCTGTATATATGTCTATATGAGAGGGGGCCCCCCAAAATACTGGAATATTGTTTTGAAGGGTGGACCCCATAGCACACTCAGAATTTTTCTTCTGGATCAAATGGTCAAAGTTATTATCTGGGATCTTGAGAAGGTTGCATCTGATATGTAGAATAAAAATCCCGATTGTGGCAAATAAGTACTGGTTCTTCCACTATGACAATGCACCTGCCAACACCGTGCTGAGTGTTCAGAAGTTTTTGACAAACAGGGTTCAATCCCATGCCCTACCATCCGTTTTTACCTGCTGTCATGTTGAGCATCTAGTTTGGGATTCCAGAATTTAAAAAGTCCTCTAAGGCAAACGTTTCAGCAGTGAGAAAGAGGTCAATTATAAAATTGGCAGCAGTATTAAAAGACATGAAAATTCAGGAATGCAAAAACTATTTGAGCAGTGAAAAAAAGCATCTTGATAGCATCTTTGCATCAAAAGGAGAGTACTTTGAAGAAGACTGAAGTTTAAACATGAAAGAATAAATTGACAATTTTTGTAAATAAAG
>NW_006977801.1:0-350 GCF_000164805.1 Carlito syrichta | reverse complement strand
TTTGTATATTTATTATTTCTTTCTTCACTTACTCTTTTTCTTGAAGGAACATACTCAAATTTACTCAATGCAGTCCACATGCTACTGTCCTGTCAGCCTTTCCTTTCCTGACATATTCTCAAAAGGATGGTGTTACTTAGTGTCTCCATTTCTCGCACTCCATTTACATCTCAGCCCATTGTAGTCTGGTTTCTGCCCTCACAAATCTATAGAAAGTCCTCTGTCTAAGACCACCGAATGGTCAGCAAATTGCTGCATTCTGTGATCTCTCTGGAATATACAATACTTTATCTTGGCCTGATACTTTGCTTTTGGCTTCCAGAGCCCCATGCCAGTGCCACAGCTGAAAC
>NW_006977800.1:0-365 GCF_000164805.1 Carlito syrichta | reverse complement strand
TTCCCATCAACCCATGCTCGCCCTCCTCCCTTTGTACTGCACCTTTTCTGTGAGCAACTTTATTAATGACAATGGTTTTCACTCCAGAATCAACATGGTCTGCCCAACTCCCTACTCCACACCCACTAGTCTGTTCTGTGCATGATGAAATGGGTCATTCAGGGAGAATTGGTCCACAACACACTCTCTCTCTCTCTCTCTCTCTCTCCCTCTCTCTCTCTTTCTCTCTCTGGAATCTGTTTTTCTTTCTGTCTTTTTTTTTCATTTTTGGGGAATTCAATGTAGCTGCCTACACAGAAACTCAGAACTTATCCAAGTTTTCTTCTTCTTTCTTATGACCAAATCCACCCAAGACTTTCTAAAGT
>NW_006977799.1:0-447 GCF_000164805.1 Carlito syrichta | reverse complement strand
GCCAGCTGACTCAACTTGCTGACATAACTAGTTAGTCAGCTGGTAGCCAGCTAACTTAACTATCTTACAACTCTAGATAGCCAGGTGGCTAGCCAGCTGACTTAACTAGATAGATTTCTATCTATCCCACTGACTTACCAGCTGACTGCAAGTCAGCTGTATTAAGTAGCAAACTACCTTGCAAGCCAGTTGATTTAAGTAGCAAACTACCTTGCTAGCCAGCTGGCTAGGAGGCTGACTAGATAAAAAGTTGGCTAGCGAGCTGACTTGCCAGCTTACTTAACTAGATAGCTGCCCAACTAGGCAGCTGGCTAGCCTGCTGACTTAGCTACCTGATTTAACTAGCTAGCCTGCTGAGCCAGCTAGCCAGCTCAATTTACTAGCTGAAATAACTAGCCAGTTACCTAACTAGTTATCTTGCTAGAAAGTCAACATAACTAGCTGACA
>NW_006977798.1:0-813 GCF_000164805.1 Carlito syrichta | reverse complement strand
CATGGTGACCCATTATGTAGCTCCTTGGTGGCCTCACCATGTGCCTCCATGAAAACCCTCCCATGCACCTCCATGTTTGTCCTACCACTTGCCTTCCAGGTGGCCCTGCAGCATGTCTCTATGGTGGCAACACCATATGCCTCCAGGAAAGAGTCTTCATGTGCTTCCACAATTGAGAAAATATTGTCATCTTTCTCAGTGCTCGGACTGCCATATACCTATTGGTGTGCCCATTGCAAGCTTCCACAGTGGCCCTGCCATGTTCCTCTGGGATGTACCAACCACAAGCTCCTGCTTGGGAATTGCTGCATGTCCTCATACTAGACTAGCCATGTGCCTCCTTTGGACTTACCACATGCTTATGTGGTGAAACCACTCTGTTTCTGCAGGGGTTCCACTTCATGCCTCCATGGTGTCCCCACCACATACCTCCACAATGGCACTGCTGTGTGCCTCCATGGTATCCCCACAGTGTGCCCCCATGGTGGACCTGCCATGTGCCTCCACTTTTTCCCAACTGTACCGCTCCAAGATGAACCCACCGTGTGCCTCCATGTGGCCATCTAACATGTCTCTGGAAGGGACCTATTGCGTGCCTTTGGGGTGGCCCTACCATGTGGTTTTGGGTTAGACTGCCATGTTTCTCTGAGGTGGCCTGGCCATGTTTATCTGTGATGGTTCCATCACTTGCCACTGTGTAGGAATCACCACATGCTTTCACATGGTACCAACCATTTGCATCTGCATTGTCCCTGCCATGCGCCTCCACTGTGAAACAACTAGATGGTTCTGTAAGGGCACTGCTGTGGGCCT
>NW_006977797.1:0-368 GCF_000164805.1 Carlito syrichta | reverse complement strand
GAGCTATGTTGGATTTTACATTTACCAATGGTCAGAAGAAAAGAAAAACAATACTATATAGCCCTTTGAAATGGACATCCATAAGTGAAATTGTATGGGAGAGCAGCCAGGCCCAGTCACTCCCATGAGTCTTAGGAAGGTGCTATCATGCTACAAAAGCAGAGTTGAGTCCTTGGACAGAGATGCATTGGCTTGCACTCCCGGCTGCACGTCGCGCCTCTTCGACCTCCTGGCTGCACACATCCTTTGCTTCCTTGCCGCGCACCTCTCAGCATCCCTTGTCGCGCCTCCTGGGCCTCCACATGGCGCGCCTCCTTAGCCTTCCGGCGATGCGCCTCCTTGGACCCTTCTCGGTGCAAATGCCTCCT
>NW_006977796.1:0-465 GCF_000164805.1 Carlito syrichta | reverse complement strand
GGAAGAAAGTTCTCAACTTTATTGCCACTGTTCCCAAAAATGGGAATTCTGAACTGCTTTCTATCATTACCTTTTGAGTGCTGATCCTCTGATAGGATGGATGCATTTTCTTACCATATTTCTTACCTCTTTTTAAATTTTATTTTCCAGTCCTGCTGTCAGAAGTGTGAGTTTGTTTTTTTAGTTTTGTTGTATTTCTGAATTCATGTATTTATATAATTATAGTAAAGTATGCGATATATATTTAAACATAGAAATATTTCAACCTAGAGGCCTTTGAAACTCTCTTTACAACAATATAGACTGATCTGTTCTTTCAACATTTACCCAATTACTCCTTCAGTTGAGTAATCACTGGTGAAAATATGGCACCTTTTATATGAATGCAATTTGTACCTATTTCATTTTATATTTTGATTTTTCTGCATCAGGGCCTCACTCTGTCAAGCAGATGGTGTACAGTGG
>NW_006977795.1:0-539 GCF_000164805.1 Carlito syrichta | reverse complement strand
AGCCTCCCCGGATAAGAAGAAAAGCTGTCTTTTGTTTTTCTTTGAGGATGGAGCCCCAGGAGAAACAGGAAGGCGGGCATAGGGTCAGGACAGTGGTGAGTTCATGCTGTCACATAGCCATGTGCTTCAAATACAGAGCAGTGACAGGCACTGTATAAAAACAGAACCCAAAGGCAGTGCCAGGCTCAGAACCTGAAAGATCTCCAGAGCTGGGAGTGGAGGGGAAGCCAGAGTCATGAGCCAACTGAGGTTAGGAGGCCCAGGGGCCCCCGAGAGGCAGAGGCAGCTGGAGGGCCACTTCTAAGTCAAGTGCAAAGAAAGTCACCGAGAAAAGACCCAGCTCATGTTTCCAATGGCCACCTGAGGCCAGGGATTTGAGTAGACTGCAAGAGGGACACAGAACGAACTCTGGGAGCAGGCCATCCTTGTGTGGTGACTGCATCTGTGACACCCTCCAACTCTGTGGGGGTAGGGATATGTAAAGGGTTGGCTAGAAGTTGGCACAAATGCCAGGGACCTGGTGGACGGCATGTCTTGCT
>NW_006977794.1:0-1684 GCF_000164805.1 Carlito syrichta | reverse complement strand
GGTTAATTTTAGATTTATTTTTGATGGCTGAGATGAGGTCTTGCCCTGTGTCCTGGCCTGGTGTCAAACCCTCAGACTCAGGGTGCGGCTCTCGGCCACCGCAGCCTCCACCGATGGCTCCAGCAATCCTCCCACTGTGGCCTCCTGGGTGGCCAGAATGAAAGTCCTGTGCCACCATGCTCAGCTCATTCTTTTGGCTTTTTGTAGAATTGAGGTCTTGCAATGGTTCCCAGACTGGTGTCAAGCCTGTGGGCTCGGTCATCCTCTCACCTTGGCCTCCCAGAGCATTGGGATGACAGGCATGAGCCCTTGCACCCAACCTCTAAACCCCTCTTGGGGCCCCACCATGAGGCCCTCTCCCTTCTGACGACCTGGGATCATGGAGAGGGCAACCAGAGTCACCCGCCAAGACCTCCTGGATGGGAAGGCATGGAGCATGGGTGTGTTGTGTCTTCACCTCGGCTACCCGCCCCTACTCCCCCCTTGTTCACCAGGGTGGACCCGCTCACTTCTCCCAGTGGCTGCCTTGGGAAAAGGAAGGGCTTGACTCTCAAAACTTCAGGGGGCAGGGACGGCTGGGAGATTCAAGCCCGTCTCCTCAGCACTCAGGAGGCCAAGACAGGAATACGTTCGAAGCCAGGAGTTCCAGACCAGGCTGGATACCATAGCAAGCCCACACCTCGACCCCAAGAAAAACCCAGAAAACCATGGTTGTGGGCAGGCCGCGGCAGGAGGATCGCCTCTGGCTCAGTGTTCAAGACCAAGCAGGAGACCAGAATAACCATCAAATGGAAAACCTGTGATCGCAGAAGTTTGGGAGGTCCAGGACGAGAGGAAGGCCTGAGTTGGGTGGTTTGAGTGCATCCTAGGCAGCCTAATGAGGAAAGAAAAAGAAGGAAAGAAAGAAAGAAAGAAAGAAAGAAAGAAAGAAAGAAAGAAAGAAAGAAAGAAAGAAAGAAAGAAAGAAAGAAAGAAAGAAAGAAAAAAGAAGGGAAGGAAGGAGGAAGGAAGGAAGGAAAGAAAGAAAGAAAGAAAGAAAGAAAGAAAGAAAGAAAGAAAGAAAGAAAGAAAGAAAGAAAGAAAGAAAGAAATCCATTCTCCTGCAAACCTTCTGCCCTCAGTTTTTACTCCCTGTTCCCCCATATGGCAAGGTCCCTCAAGCTCTGCACCTTCCATCCCCAAACACCCCAATGGCTGCCCCCCAATTTTGCTGTAGGAGTTCCCAAGGTTCTCTGCCCGGGTTCCTGCCAGCTCACCTCTCAAAGGTGTGAAATGTGCCCCAGGCAGGCTGACCCTCTGACTCTGCAATGAGGACCTCACCCAAGAACGGCCAGGGACAGATTTCTCACCCGGGAACATTTCTTTCCTCCCAATCCCATTTTTAGAGACTCTAACGCCAGTCACCCTCTGAACACACCCTGTGCAGTTAATAATCTGTATACGATTCTGATGATTTTAGGGACAGGGTCTGGCTATGTGGCCCAAGCTGGTGCCCAAAGAGATGACCGTCATTCACCACCAGCCTTGAAATCGCGGGCTCCGGTGATCCTCCACCTCAGCATACAGAGTGGCCAGGATGATGGGCACCATGCCCTCAGACCTCCTGTTTGGATGGGTGTGGAGATGGGGTCTCCCTGCATGGCACAGGCTGGCCTTGAGCTCCTGGGTTACAGCCATCCTCCAG
>NW_006977793.1:0-5991 GCF_000164805.1 Carlito syrichta | reverse complement strand
TCAATTAGCCGACATGCTTTCTAGCCAACTGAATTAACTAGCATGCTACATAGCTAGTCAACTGGCTATCCCAGCTGAATTAACTAGGTGACTTATCTAGCTAGCCAGCTCTCTAGCCAGCAAACTTAACTAGCAATCTACCTAGCTTGTCAGCTTCTTTCTCAGGTTACTTATCTAGGTGACTTAACTAGTTAGCCAGCTGGCTAGACAGCTGACATAACTAGCCAGCTACCTAACTAGCAAGCTGGTTAGCCAGCTGTCTTAACTATCTGACTTAACTAGCTAGCCAGCTGGCTAGTCAGCTGACTTAATTACCTAGCTACCTAGATAGCCAGCTGACTTAACTAGCTGAAATAACTAATGAGCTCTCTGGCTACCTATCTGACATAACCAGCTTTATAAATAGCTAGCCAGCTGTCTAGACAACTGACTTCGCCAGCTGACATTACTAGGTGGCCAGATGAGTAGCCTGCTTAATTAATTTTCTGGCTACCTAGCTAGCCAGCAGCCTAGCCAGCTGACTTAACTAGCTGACTTAAGTAGCCAGCTGGCTAGCTAGCAGACTGAACTAGCTACCTACCTAGCTAGACAGCTTGATAGCCAGCTGAATTAACAAGCTGAGATAGCTAGACAGCCTGATGGCTTGCCAGCACACTTAACTAGCTACCCACACACATAGCCCTCTGGCTTGACAACAGATTTAACTACCTAACTGCCTAGCTAACCTGCTGGCCAGCGAGCTGACTTAACTATGTGACTTAACTAGCTAGCCAGCTTGCTAGCCATCTGATTTAACTAGCGTGGTACACTGCTAGGAAGCTGGCTAGCCAACTGACTTAACTAACTGACTTAACTAGCTAGATACCTAGCTAACCAGCTGACTTAACTAGCTATCTACCTAGATGGAGAGCTGGCTGCCCTGCTGACTTAACTAGCTGATTTAACTAGCTAGCCAGCTGGCTGGCCCACTGACCTAACTTGCTGACTTAACTAGCAAGTCAGCTACCTGGCCAGCTGAATTAACTAGCTGACTTAACCAGGTAGCCAGCTGGCTAGTCAGCTGACTTAACTATTTAGCTACCTAGCTAGCCAGCTGGGAAGCCAGTTGAATTAACTAGCTGATTTAAAAAGCTAGCCCGCTGGCTAGCCAGGTGATTTAACTAGCTTCTTACATAGCTACCCAGCTGGTAAGTCACCTGACATAACTAGTTGACTTAACCTGCTAGCCAACTGGCCAGCCAGCTGACTCAACTAGCTGAATCAACTAGTTAGCCAGATGTCTAAAAGGTGACAACTAGCTGTCTACCTAGCTAGCTAGCTGGCTAGCCAGCTGACTTACCTAGCTCAGTTAATTAGCTTGCCAGTAAGTAGATCTCTACCTAGCTAGACAGCTGGCAAGCCAGCTGACTTAACTACCTGACTTATATAGCTGGCCTGCTTGCTAGGCAGCTGAATTTACTAACTTGTATATATCTATGCAGATGGCTAGCCAGCTGACTAAACTAGTGACTTACAAATATCTAGCTCTCTAGCCAGCTATCTTAATTGGAAGCTATCTAGCTAGTCAGCTGGCTAGTCAGCTGACTTACCTAGGTGACTTAACTAGCTAGCCAGTGAATTAGACAGCTGACTTAACAGCTTAGGCACCTAGCCAGCCAGCTGGATAGCCAGCCGACTTAACTAGCCAGCCACCTACGTAATCCGCTGGCTTGCCAACTGACTTAACTACCTAGGTACCTAGGTAATCAACTGACTAGTGAGCTGACTTAACTAGGTTACATAACTAGCTATATAATGGGCTAGCCAGCTGACTCAACTAGGTAGCTACTCAGCTAGGCAGCTGGCTAGCCAGTTGACTTAACTCGCTGACTTAAATAGCAATCAAACTAATTTCACTACCTGACTTATTCAGCTAGCTACCTAGCTAGCCATCTGGCTTATCTAGCTAGCTTAATTAGCTAGCTATCTAGCTAGCCAGCTGACTTAAGTAGTTGACTTAACTAGCTACCTAGCTACAATAACTAGCTAACGAATATAGTTAGCTTCCTAGCTAGCCAGCAGATTTAGCTAGCTGAAATAACTAGCTAGCCAGCTGTTTGCAACCTGACTTATCTAGCTGACTTAACTTGCTAGCCAGCTTGTTGTCAGCTGACTTAACTAGCTGACTTAACCAGTTAGTCAGCTGTCTAGCCAGCTGACTTAACTAGCTGTATGCCTATCTTGCCAGCAGGCTAGCCAGCTTGCTTACCTAGCTGACTTAAGCCAGCAAGCTGGCTAGCCACCTCACTAACTTGCTATCTACCTATGTAGCCAGTAGTCTAGCCAGCTGACTTAATTAACTGACTTCAACAACTATCCTGCTGGCTATCAAGCTGTCTTGTCTAGCTAGCTACCTACCTAGCCAGCTGGCTAGACAGCTGACTAAACTAGCTGAGTGAACCAGTTATCCAGTTGCCTAGCCAGCTGACTTAACTCACTGACATCACTAGGTAGCCAGGTTGTTATCTAGCTGACTTAACTAGCTAGTTACCTAATTAGTGAGTTGGCTAGCCAGCTATCTTAACTAGATGAATTAGGCAACTAGCTAATTAAATATATAGCTAACTAGCTAGCTATCTAGTTAGCCAGCTGAATTAGGTAGATAGCTAACTAACTAGCTACCTAGCTAACAAGCTGACTTAAATAATAAGCTTCCTTGCTAGCTAGCTGACTTAACCAGCTAGATAACTAGTTAGCATAATCATTATCTAACGTGCTAGCTAGGTGACTTAATCATCTGTCTTATCTCGATAGCTAATGAGCTGGCCAGCTGACTCATTCAGCTGAGTTAACTGGTTAGCTATCTAGCTAGCTAGCTGACCATACAGCTGACTTAACTCATGAGCAAACTAGCTAGGTAGCCTACTCAACCAGCTGACTCAACCTGTTTACTAACTAACTAGCTAGCTGCCTCATTCAGCTGACTTAACCCGTTAGTTAATTAGCTAATTACCTGATTCAACCTGCTGACTTAAGCATTTAGCTAACTAGCTAGCTAGCTGTCTTATCCAGCTGTCTTAATTAGAAAGCTGACTTAACTAGTTTATTTAGCTAGCTTACTTAACTACTTGGCTAGGTGACTTAACTGGGTGGCTTAACTAGTTAGTTAGCTGACTTTACCTGAATTAAATAGTTCACTATTTGACTACCTCAATAGCGAGCTGGCTTAACTACATATCAAACTAATTAGGTAGCAGACATAAGTATCTGACTTAAATAATTAGATAACTAGTGATCTAGATGACTTAGCTAGCTGAATTACCTAGCTAACTAGTTTGCTAGCCCAGTTAGCTAGCTGACATAATTAGTTAGTTGTGAGATATCTAGCTGAATTAACGAGTTGGTTAAGGAGTTAGATAACTGTTTTAACTAGTTGGTAAACGAGTAAAATACCTGACTTAGTCAGTTAACGAGTGAGCTCAATGACTTAACTTGTTTTCTGATGAGTCTTCCATCTAGTTAGCTGAGTTAACACGTTGGCTGACTTCTCAGCTGACCTGTTAGCTGTCTTAACAGGTTGTTCGACTAATCAGCCGACTGTTTTGCTTGGATAAATAGTTGGATGAAGAGTTGGCCCCATAGTTAGCTCGGTTAAGTAGTTGGCTGACTAGTTTGCTGACCTAATTATTCAGTTGACTAGTTGGCCGAATAGTTAGCTGACATAAATAGTCAACCGAATATTTAGCTGACCTAAAATGTCAGCTGAAAAATTGGCCCACTATTTGGGCCTATTGTTTAGATGACTTAATTAGTTGGCTGGCTAGTAAGCCGACCAGTTAGCTGACTTAACTAGTTGGCCGGCATGGGATCTGACAGGAGAGTGGAATTAACTAGTTGGCCGGATAGTTAGCCAACTGGTCAGCTGAATTAACTATTTGGCTGGCAAGTGAGCTGACGCATGCGCTGCCATAATTAGTCGGCTGGCGAGTGAGTCGATTGATGAGCTTACTTAAGTAGTCTACCTGCAACCAAGCCGACTACTTAGCTGACTTGTTGGCCTGCAAGTAAGCTGAAAGTTAGTTGACATGCTGGATGGCGAGCATGCTGAGTAGTTTGCTTACAAGCTAGCAGGTGAGTGAGCTGACTAGTTAGCTGACCTGATGGAAAACAATGGAGCCCACTAGTTAGCTCACCAGCTAGCTGAGTTGCTAGCCAACTAGTTAGCTAAGTAAGTAGCTGATTTGCTAGCTGACTTAACTAGCTAGCTGAGTAGCCAGCTGGCTATCTAGCTGACATTGCTATCTAGCAAACAAGCTATCTAGCTGTACAGCTAACTGACTTAACTAGCGAGCTAACTGGATAGTTAGACAGCTAGCTGACTTAACTATCTACCTGACTAACTAGTTGAATAGCTAACTGACTTACCTGGCTAGCTGACTACCAAACTGACTGGCTAGCTGATTGAACTAGGTGCCTGAATAATTAGTTGACTTGCTAGCTCACTTAACTAGCTAGCTGGCTACCTAGTTGACTTAACTAACTGACGAACTAGTTGACTGGCTAGCTTGCTAGCCATCTGACTTAACTAGCTAGCTACATTGTTGGCTAAATGGCTAGCCAGCTCTGTTAAGTAGCTAGCTACCTGGCTGGCTAACTGCTAGGCAGCCAGCAATCTAGCCAGCGAGATGGCCACGTGGCCAGCCAGTAGGCTTAAATACCCAGTCGGCTTATTGGACAGTGGGATAGCCAGCTGGCTTACCTATCCAGCCACCCTGCTGCTCAGCCGGCTAACCAGAGTGCTTAACTAGCTGGCCACCTACCTGACCAGCCTGCTAACCAGCCAGTTTAACTTACCAGCCACCTAGCTAGCCAGCCGGCTAACCAGCTGTCTTAACTTGCTAACTTAACTGGATAGCCATCCAGCTAGCCAGCTGGCTTAACTAGCCAGCCACCTAGTGAGCCAGATGACTAACCAGCTCACTTAACTCTCTGACTTAACTAGCTATCCATCCGATTAGCCAGCTCAATTAATCAGCTAGCTACCTACCTAGACAGGTGGCTAGCCAACTGACTTAACTAGCTGATTTAACCAGCTAGACAGCTGAGCAGCCAGCTGACTTAACTTGCTAGCTACCTAGCTAGCCAGATGGCTAGCCACTTGAATTAACTAGCTGACTTAACTAACTAGCCAATTGGCTAGTCAGTTGACTCAACTAGTTGACATGACTCGTTATCCAGCTGGCTAGACAGGTGTCTTAACTAGCTGACATCACTAGATAGCCAGGTGACTAGCCAGTTGACTTAACTAGCTAGCTACCTATGTATCCTGTTGGCTTGCCAGCTGACTTTACTATGTAACTTTACTATGACTTTACTATGTAACTACCTAGCTAGCCTACTTAACTAGCTAACTTAACTAGCTGTCCTGCTTTCTAACCTTTGCATATAGTAGCTTGCTACATACCTAGCCAGCTGGCTAGTCAGCTGAATTAACTAGATTTGTTTTCTAGCTAGTCAGCTGTCTAGTCAGCTGACTTAACTAGCAAGCTAACTACCTCGCCAGCTGGCTAGTCAGCTGACTTAACTAGGCGACTTAACTAGCTAGCCAGTTTGCTAGACAGCTGACATAGCTAGCTAGGTACCTAGATAGCAACCTGGCTAGCTAACTGACTTAACAACCTGACTTAATTAGCTAGCTAGTTAACATATCTAGTTCACTTAACTAGATAGCTTCCTAGTTTGCCAGCTGACTTAACTAGCTGAAATAACTAGTGAGCCATCTGGCTGCCCATCTGACGTAAATAGCTTTTTAACTATCTAGCCAACTGGCTAGACAACTCAATTAAAGTGCTGACTTAACTAGCTTACCAGCTGTTTAGTCAGCTGACTAATGTAGCTGACTTAACTAGCTAGCTACCTACCTAGTCAGCTGACTTAACTAGATGCTTTAACTAGCTAGCTCCCTCATTAGCTACCATATAGATAGCTGACTTCACTAACTGACTTAACTAG
>NW_006977792.1:0-387 GCF_000164805.1 Carlito syrichta | reverse complement strand
GCGAGGACCATGGGCAAGCTGAGCATGATGTGGACTCATTAAAGCCCCTTAAGCACGTTCTTTAGGAAGGGTGGGTGACCTTAGTGTGAAACAGCGAGATCTTGTTTCTGGGGACACAAGAGCCAGGCTTCTCATCTGGCTCCCACCTCCCACCTCCCACATTTGCTATCTGGGAAAAATCTCCTGATGAACCCAAGTGCAAAAAGTCTTTCAGTAAATAGGGATAATGATGCCAGCCTCTCTGGGTAGAAGAACATGTGGGTGTCCTTTCTGAAATAGCCAAAAATGATCACTGCATCTACATGGAGGTCAGCCACCCCCTAGCAGTCAAGGTCACAGGAATTTGGGGAACTTGGTGAAGGAAGACATTGCTTCTCAATTGGGAGG
>NW_006977791.1:0-949 GCF_000164805.1 Carlito syrichta | reverse complement strand
TATTTAGGGGGGTAACCCCCTTGGGTCACCTCCTGCTGTGGGAGCTTTTCTGTCTTCAACAAATCCTGCTTTCAAAAAAAAATTCTTTAGTGAATATCCTTGTCATGTACCATTTTGCACACAAACAGTTATATCTATAGTTTTAAATTAGTATTTGCAGAATTAAAGGGCATATGCATTTAAAATATTTGTGGATATTGTCAAATTATCTTTTTTTTTTTTTTTTTAGGGGACAGGGTCTCACTTTGTCACCCAGGCTGTAAAGCATGGCGTGTTCATAGCTCACTGTCACCTTGAACTCCTGGGTTCAAGTGATTCTCTTGTTTGGCTAATTTTTACATTTTTTGTAAAGATGGAGGTCTCATTATGTTGTCTGGGCTGGTATTGAACCCCTGGCCTCAAGCTATCCTCCTGCCTTGGTCTCCCGAAGTACTGGGATTACAGGCATGAGCTATCATGCTTGGCCTCCCCCATTATCATCTATAAGGGCTTTACCAGCAATGCCTCTTTCTTAGGCCTTTACTAATAGTGTATTATCAAGTAGTATAATTTTTCACAATCTATAGATTAAAAATAATATCTAATTGCCAGAGTGCAGTGGCATGCTCACGGCCACCCCAGCATTGATCTGCTGGGCTCAGGCGATCCTTCCGCCTCAACCTTCCAAGTACCCAGAACTAAAGGCACATGCTACCATGCTCATTTTTTGATTTATTGTAGGGATGAGGTCTTGCCAAGTTGCCCAGGCTGTTCTCGAACTCAGGAACTCAGGCAGTTCCCTCGCCTTGGCCTCCTAAAGTGCTGTGTTTACAGGCTTGAGCTACCATGCTGGCCCTAATTGTCATTTTAATTTATATTTTGCTAATGAGTGAGATTGAACATCTTTTTGTAACTTTCACAGGCATTTGTAATTCCTCTTGGGGTACCTATCATTAACTGATTCTCATTT
>NW_006977790.1:0-463 GCF_000164805.1 Carlito syrichta | reverse complement strand
TGAAGGTGCCACTGCATTCCAGTCTGAGCAACAGAGTGAGAACCTGACTCATAAAAATAAAAGAAAGAAAAATTTGACTGTAATTTACATTAAAAAATTGAATCCTAATTCTTTAATTCAATTTTTTTAAGACAGTCATACTCTGTTGCCCAGGCTGAAGATCAGTGACAATCTCATGGCCACTGCAGTTTCAGTCTGCCTGTCTCTGGTGTTCCTTCTGCCTAGGTCTTTCCAGTAGCTAGAACTACAGGCATTAGCCTACAGGCTAATACTGGCATGCCCCAGCTGGAAATACTGGCATGCCCCACCATGCCAGGCTAGTTGTTCTATTTATTGTAGAGTAGAGGTTTGCCTAGTTGGCCAGGCTGTTCTCAAAGCCCTGGGCTGAAACATTAATCGGGCCTCTACAAGCAAAATGCTGGGATGACAGGCATGAGCCACTTCATGCAACAAAAGCAGACAT
>NW_006977789.1:0-541 GCF_000164805.1 Carlito syrichta | reverse complement strand
GTTAGCTGACATAACTAGTAGACACGCAAGTGAGCCGACTGGTCAGCTGAATTAACTAGTGCACTGGTGAGTGAGCCAATTAGTCAGCTGACTTTCCTAGCTGGACGGTAGGTGATTCGATTGGTCAGCCGACTTAACTAGTCAGCCGGCATGTGAGATGACTGGTCAGCTGGATTTAGTTGGCTGTCGAGTGCTAGACTAGTCAGCCGGCATGTGAGATGACTGGTCAGCTGGATTTAGTCAACTGTCGAGTGCTAAGACTGGTCAGTCTTAACTGGTTCGCTGGTTTTGAGCCGACCAGTCTGCCGCCTTAACTAGCCAGGTGGCAGGTTGACTGACGTGTGAGCTGCCTTAAATATTTGGCTGGAGAATGAGCTGACCTGTGAGCTGACTTAACTAGTTGGCTGGCGGGCAAGCTGACTACTCCGCTGACCTGTTGGCCTGTGAGTGAGTCAACAAGTTAGTTGACCTGTTGGCTGGTGACCAGGGCGACTAGTTTGCTGACTGGTTGGCCAGCGAGCGAGCCTGATATTTAGTTGAC
>NW_006977788.1:0-4781 GCF_000164805.1 Carlito syrichta | reverse complement strand
AAGGAAGAAAACCATTATTCTGCCAACCTTCTGTCCTCAGTCTTTCCTCCCTGCTTTCCCCACATTTGAGGGTCCTCTAAGCTCGGCATCTTCCAGCCACAACCCCCCCAAAGGCAGCCTCCACATTGGTGTTGAAGTTCCTGAGTACCTAACCAGATTCCTGCCGACATTTCTCTCCAAGGGGAGAAATGTGCCCCAGGGAGGTCGACCCTCTAACTCAGCAACAAAGACCTTCCACCAGGAAAGGCTAGGGACACATCCCTCACCCAGGGACATTTCTTTCCCACTAATCCCATTTTTCCTGGCTCTAATGTTAGTCGCCATGTGAACACACCATGCACAATTGAGAATCTATATACAATGGATGTTTCTGGAGACAGGGTCTGGCTCTGTTGTTCAGGCTGGAGCCTGGGGACACAGCTGTAGTTCACCACAAGCTTTGCAATCGTGGGCTCCAGCGATCCTCCTGCCTCAGTCTCCAGTGTGGCCAGGAAGATGGGCACCTCGACCCCAGACACCCTGTTTGGACGAGTGCAGAGATGAGGTCTCCCTGTGTTACCTGGGCTGGCCTTGAAAACCTGGGCTGCAGCAATTCTCCCGCCTAGGCTTCCCAGAGTGCTGGAATTTCAGGAATGGGCAGCCACATCAGGGCTTATGGTTTGTTTTTGATGAAGGTTCGAGGTTGGGCTCAGGGGCTCAACATCGTCATCCCAGTGCTTTGGGAGGCCGAGACCAATGGCTGGCCCAAGCCCACGGGCTGAGACTCACATGGGCACCTCAGTGAGACCATGTCTCTAACCTCCATCCCAAATGAGGTGGATGTGGTGCCACACACCTGTCGTTCTGGCTCCTTGGAAGTCCAGGGAAAGGCTCACCAAAGTCCGAGTGTTTGAGACCAGCCTGGGCCACATAGTGAGACCTCATCACTCCCCAGAACACAAACACTTGAGTCGTGGTGGCACCCACAGTCCCAGCTACAAGGGATGTGGTGGCCTCCATCCTGGGGCATTTCTTTGTGATGCCCTTGCCAACAGAACATGCAAGTCCAGCCCGGACACCGGGGCTAACAGCCATCAGCTCCCACCCTGTGAGGCCAAGGTGGGAGGGTGCCTGAGCCCAGGGGTCACAGACCAGCCCAGGCGACCTGGCCAGACCTCCTCTCTGTGAGAGGTCCCCAAAATAGAGTCAGGTGTTGTGGCTCCCAGAGTCCCAGCTGCTTGGGTGACGAGGCGGTTGTACCACCTGAGTCCCATAGTTTAAGGCCCCAGGAGCCACAATCATGCCACCGCACCTCAGCCCCACTGACAGAGACTGTGGAACAAAAAGATGCCTCCCATTTGTATAACAATGGGCCTCCACGATTCCCCAGCAAAAGGTCCACATGGGTGGAGGACGATGGAGTTATGGTCTAGGAAGGGGCCACTCCCTCCTGAAGGTGGCAGACAGGGCGACTGGAACCTGGGCTGGCCGTGGCATTGCCAGACTGCCTCGTTCGCTCTGTTCCTGATGGCAGCCCTAGCTCTAGGCCATCCTTTCCTTGAACTCACACACGTCTTTGCTCTGGGGCACGAGCATGGAGGGTGGATGCAAGCCTTCTGGGGTGCATGGTCAAAGGTGCAGGATGGACCTGCCCGGTGGCCACCCTTGAAATCTCCCACAAACAACTGACCGGAAAGTGCCTTTTCCTCTCCCATCCATGAGGGTGACTTCTCATGCTGGGTGGCAGGGGTGGTGGTGATGGTGGTTATTATTATTATGGGTCAGAATGCTGCCCAGTCACCCAGGCATGAGCACAAGGGCATGCTCATGGCCATCGAGGGTTACACCTTCTGGGCTCAGGTGATCCTCCTGCCATGGCCCCCAGAGTTGCTGGAACAATATGCCTGCACCACCACGTCTGTCTAATCTTTTGATTTATTTTTGATGGCCGAGATGAGGTCTTGCCCCGTATCCCAGGCTGGTGCCAAACCTGCAGGCTCTGGCCGTCCACTTGTATTGACCTCAGAAGGGTTGGGATACCAGCCTGAGACCCTGATCCTGGCCTGTGGTTGCTGTGGTGGTGGTGGTTGGTGTTATTATTCTTAGTCGAAGTCCTGCTCTGTCATCAAGGCCAGAGTGAAGGGGCCCACTTTCAGACACCATGACCTCCACTGGCTGGGCTCCGGCGATCCTCCCACTGCAGCCTCATGAGTGACCAGAAGGACAGTCATTTGCAACCACGCTTGGCTCATTTTTTTGAGGTTGTTTGTTGTAGAGACGAGGTCTTGCCAAGGTGCCCAGGCTGGTCTCAAACACGGGGGATCAGGCCATCCTCTCACCTCAGCCCCCCAGAGCACCAGGATGACAGGTGTGAGCACCCATGCCCAGCCTCCACACCCCTCTCAGGGGCCCACCATGAGGCCCACTCCCTTCCAACTACCTGGGACCCCAGAGAAGACAGCCAGAGTTGCCCACTGAGCCCTCCTCATGGAGAGTGCCTGGTGTAGGGGGATTTCTGCTGGGGCACCAACCCCTCCACCTGACTCATGTCCCATTCTGGAACCACTCGTTCCTCCCAGGGCCCATCACCAGGAAAGGGAGGACGTGACTCTCAAACCTTCTGGGAGAGCCAGTACAGCCGGACGACTCACGCCTGTCTCCTCATCACTTGGGGGATTGAGATGGGAAGATGGCCAGAGCTCGGGAGATCGAGATCAGGATGGAAACCATAGAAAGCCCCTACCTCGACCTCAAGCAAAACCCAGAAAAATGTGGGTGAGGACAGGTTTCGGTGGGAGGATCTCCTCTGGCCCAGAGTTCAAGACCAGGCAGAAAGACCAGTATGTTGTCCAAATGGAAAGCCTGTGATCACAGCAGTTTGGGAGACCAAGTCCAAGAGGATGGCCTGAGTTGGGCAATTTGAGAGCAGCATGGGCCACTTAGTGAGGGAAGAAAATGAAGAAAGAAAAAAGAATGAAAGAAAGAATGAAAGAAATCCATTCTCCTGCAAACCTTCTGCCCTCAGTCCATCCCCTCACTCCCCCAAATGTGAGGGTCCCCCAAGCTTGGAACCTTCCAGCCCCAACTCCCCCAGTGTCTGCCCCCACTTTGGTTTGGAAGTTCCAGAGGCTTCCTGGCTGGGTTCATGCTGGCTCTCCTCTCTGAGGGGAGAAATGTGCCCCAGGCTGGCTGACACTCTGATTTGGCAATGAGGACCTTCTTCCAAGAAAGGCCAGGGACAGATCCCTCACCCGGGCACATTTCTTACCCCCAATCTCATCTTTCCTAGCTCTAAAGGCAGTCGCCCTGTGAACTCACCATGCACAGTTGAGAATCTGTGTACGATTCTGATGTTTTTGAGACAAGGTCTGGCTCTTTCGCCCAGGTTGGGCCCTGGAGACATGACTGTTGTTCACCACCAGCCTCCAAATTGCGGGTTCTGGCATTCCTCCTGACTCAGGCTCCAGAGTGTCAGGGACAAGGGGCACCATGACCCCAGACCCCCTGTTTGGATGGGTGTGGAGACAGGGTCTCCCTGCATGGCCTGGGCTGGCCTTGGGCTCCTGGACTCCAGCCATCCTCTTGCCTCAGCCTCCCAGAGTGCTGGGATTCCAGGAGTGGGCCGCCGCTCCAGGTTTTCTGGTTAATTTTCGACAAAGGATCAAAGACGGATTAGGGGGCTCAACCTCATCATCCTAACAATTGGGAGGTCATGTCGAGCAGCCGGCCCTAGCCCATGGCCCGAGACCAGCCCTGGAAATTTGGCAAGAGCTTGTCTCTACCCTCCATCCCAAATGAGCCAGGCATGATAGAACACGCCTGTCATTATGGCTTCTTGGAGGCCTGGGAAGGCTCACCATAACCCGGCGGGATGAAACTGTGGTGGCCAGGAGTGAACCACTGCCCTCCAGGCTCAGCAAAAGAGTGAGACTCCAACTCAACGAAAAAAAAGGAAAAAAGGGAAAAAAAGAAGAGCATCCATTTGTGTATGGAGTTGGAATCATCGTGAACAGACAGAGATCATTTGGGAAGGAGGCCCCAGTCTTGTGTCTAGAGTTCCCAAAAGACGGTGGATCAGCAGACACTAGGGCTCTGACTTTTGGAGGCTGAGGCGGGGGACTGCTGGAGCCCAGGAGCTTGAGACCAGCCTGGTCCATGTATCGAGACCTTGTTGCTCCCTGGAACACAAACACTGGAGTTGCGCATGGTGGCACTCATGGTCCTTGCTACATGGGGTGTGGTGGCCTCCATCCCAGGGCATTTCTTTCCATTGTCCCTGCTGACAGAACATGTGAGTTGAGTTTGGCACGGTGGATCACGACCATCAGCCCTGTGCCCTGGGAAGCCGAGACAGGAGGCTGCCTGAAAAGGGGTCAGACACCAGCCCAGGTGACATGGCCAGACCTCAGCTCGGCAAGAAATTCCCAAAATTGAGTCAAGTGTGGTGACCCCTGGAATACTGGCTGCTCGGGGGTCAGGGTGGGAGGACTGCCTGAGCTCCATAGTTCGAGGCCCTGGTAGCCATGATTGTGCAACAGCCCGGCCGATGGAGACTCCAGTGACAAAAAAGAGGCCTCCCACCTGCATCATGACAAGCATCCTCTGCTCCACAGGGAAAAGTCCGCATGAGTGGGGTATGGTGTAGGGATCAGGAAAGGAGTGGGCCCTCACCCCACCCAAAGGTGGCAGACAGGGCTACCGGAACCTGGGCTGGGCATGGTGTTGCTGGACCATCTTGATCTCTCTGTGCTCGAGGGCCACCCTAGCTCAGGGCTGTCTGTTCCTTGAATTTAAATGAGTCC
>NW_006977787.1:0-661 GCF_000164805.1 Carlito syrichta | reverse complement strand
GGAAAATGCCAGCAGATTTTTCAAGTGGAATTCAGTTGGCAGCTAAAAAATGAGTCTGTATCTCCTACCAGAAGGGAACTAAGCCCTAGATAGAGATTTGGGAGGTATTCTCAGAGGCAGGAGTTAAGGCCGTAGAATGCCCAATTAGTGAGAACGAATGAAGAGAAGAGAAGCAGATAATAGGTCACTGGGGGAAGCCCACGAGGAGGTGACGTTGAGTCCATGCAACCTTGGAGGTTCTAGGGTAGACTCTGTTCCTTGTTTCTTCCAGATTCTGATGGCTGCCAGCATTCCCTAGTTTGTGGCTGCATCTTTGCAGTCCCTTCTTCCCTGGTCACACTTCTTCTCTTCTTTTGTGTGTGCCAAATCTCCCTCTTGCCTCCCTCTTGAAAGGAGATATATATAAATATACAATCACATTTAGGGATCAACAAAGGAAACTAGGAAAGTATATATAGGAGGTTGGATACTGACCCCCAGAGACTTCAGGACCAATTCCCTGAAATCTATAAATGTTACCTTATATAGCAAAAGTACTTTGCAGGTGTGATTGTTTTATGAATCTTGAGATAAGGAGACTCTCCTGGATAATCCAAGTGGGCCCTAAATGTGATTGTATATTTATATATATCTCCTTTCAAGAGGGAGGCAAGAGGGAGAT
>NW_006977786.1:0-4775 GCF_000164805.1 Carlito syrichta | reverse complement strand
TTATTGGGAGCCAGCCATGGAGGCCCACTGAGCATTAGGGATCAGGGACGGCTGTGGACCCCGAGACCACTAGGATGCATTCGGGGGCTGTTGACGCTATTCTCGCTCTTTTTTCTTACTTAGCACTATAGCCAGAAAAAAACTCTTGTGAACTCAAGCATAGAACTCTGAGACCCAGAGGAACACAGCTAAGTGTAGAAACTCATTGTTCCCTTTTTCCTACTGACTGCAGTTTTGGCTTTAGTAAAACTTACAGTTTAAACTTGGGTCACATCTAAGAGACTTAGTATGGTCACAGGTTTTTAGTATGTTGGCTGAGAAATAAAATAACTGTATATAGTAGTTATGTAGTTCTTAGTGGTTTGTGGTAGCTATTTTGAGTGAGATCGTAATCATTTGTTCCAAGAATTGGCCCACTGTGAACTTTGAACTGGGCCACATTCTGGAGAGCCCAACATGATCTTTGGACTGGGCCACATTCTTTAGGAACTAGTTTGAGCTATAATTAAGAGTTTCCATGGCAATTGTGTAAGTAGAATTAGCATAGAATAGAAAAGTAATAGGATTTAAGTTAGTCATCATAGGTGTTGTCTATGCATAAGCTTTAGAAGTTATTGATTATTAGAACATCATGATGCTAGTAGGGATTGTTGCATTGCTTTTGAGGAGCATTAAACAAACATAGGGAACAGTAAGACAATTTTGGGTCTGTCCTTCCTCATACCTGAGAAAACATCTGGTGGGTAGGGGATGCCCCTCATGCACCTGGCTTTGTGTTCACATGAAAGACATGTGAGACTGACTGTGCAAAATTTGGGGATAAAAGACCCATTGTAATTCCCAATAAATGGTTTCTGCATTAGACAGGAGTCCAGTCTCTTTCTTTCTCTCTAATTTCTTCTCTCTCTCATAAGTCGCCAACACCATCACACCTGTCAGAGACTCCCGACCCTTGCAGGGGCAGGACCTCCACAACCACTGAGGGAACCCAGTCACTGACGAATGCATTATGGAGGTGACCTAGTCATTTGATCATCCATAGCAAAGGAGGGCCAGTCACTGGGAAAACCATTATGGAGGAGCCTCAGTAAGTAGGACACTCATCACAGAGCATGGCTATTCACTGGGATAGACATGATAGTGGAGGGACAATCATTGGGCCATAATCACAGAGGAAGAACAGTAGTTGAGGCACCCACAAGAAGGGCCAGTCATGGGGGCACCAATATGAATGAAGCTAAATCACTGTGGCTATGATCACATAGGAAGGTCAGTCACTAGAGCACCCGTCGCAGAGAAGGGTGAGTAACTGAGGAACCCATTTAAGAGGAGGGCCAGTCACCAGTTATTTATCACAATGGTAAGTTAGTAACTGGAGCACCAATTTTGTAGTAGGGCTCGTCACAGAAGAAACCATCACAGATGGTCATTGGGACACTCATCATACAGGATTGCTATTCACTAGGGCACTCATCATAGAGGAGTGGCTGTCATTTGAGCACCCATCAGAGAGGAAGGGCAGTCACAAAGGCACACATCAAAGAGAGGACTAGTCACTGGGACACCATTCACAGAATATGTATTTTAACTGTGGTGCTAATCACAGTGGAGGACCTGAAACTGAGGCATCAATCATGGAGAAGTCACAATCACTGGGACTCAATCATCCAGAGGAGGTTCAGTCACTGGGATACCCATCACACAGAGGGTCAGTCACATGAAAACACATCATAAAGGAGGATAAGTCAATGGGGCAACCATAAACGAGGGAACCCAGTAAGCAAGAAACCCATCACAGAGGAGGGCTAGTCACAGAGGTAACCATTATGGATGAGTGCCAGTCACTGGTGCACCATTCAAAGTAGAGGCCCAATTTGTGGGGCACCCACCATATTGAAGCAGGGGCAGTCACTGGGGTACTCATTATGAAGGATGTCTAGAAACCAGGGCAACCATCAAAGAGGAGAGTCAGTCACTGAGACAACCATTATAATAGAGAACTGACACTGGTGCATATGTTTCAGAGGAGGACTAGTCACTAGGTCATCCATTATGGTTGTGGGCCAGTAAATAGCATACGCATCATAGAGGAGGGCCAGTCACTGAGAAACCCATCCTAGAGGAGGGCCAGTCACTGGGGCACCCTTCACAAAGGAGAGCCAGTCATTAGTACACCTATCACAAAGGGAGACAGTTAATGAGCCATACACCACAGTTTAGGGTCATTCATTTAGCTACTCATCAGAGAGGGGCCCTAAACACTGGGACACCCATTAAGAGGGGGCTCAGTCACTGGTGACCCATCACAGATGAGGGCCAGTCATGAAGCACCAAACACAGAAAAGAGACAATCACTGAGGCATCCTTCTTAGCAGAGAGTCAATAACAGGGTACCCGATCACAGAGGAAGACACTGAGACACATATAAAAAAGGGCCAGGAACTGGGTCAGCTATCACAGAACAGGTGAATTTATTGATATCCCTATCACAGAGTTGGGCTAGACACTGTGTTACCCATCACAGAGAATGAGTTGTCAGTTGGGCACCTATAACAGTGAGGGACCCTTCAGTTTATAACCGTCATAGTGGCGGACCAGTCATGGGAGTACCAAATTTGGAGGAGGACCAGTCCCTGGGGCACCAATTACAGTGAAGGCCCAGTCAATGGAACATCCTTTACAGAGGAGGGCTAGTCACTGGGACACTGATTACAGAGAAGTGTCAGAAGTTGGTGTACCTATTCTGGAGGAAGTCCAATTATGAGGACACCAATCACAGAACAAACCTTGTCAATGCAGCCCTCTTCACAGAGTATGGGTAGTTATTGAGACACTAATCACAGAGGAGGTCCAGGCACTGTAACACCCACTATGGAGGACTTGTCACTGTGACACCAATCCCAGAAGTGGGTTAGTCACTGGAACAGCCATCATATGTGAAGGCCAGTCACTGGGGCACAAAACATGGGAGAGGCCCAGTCACTGGTGCACTCACTAGGGAAGAGTCTTAGTTCCTGGAACATCCATCACAAGGGTAGACCAGTCAATGGAGCACCCATTATTGAGGAGACCCATAAGTTAGACACCAATTACACAGAGGGTGAGTCACTGGGGAAATCATTATGAGGGAAGGATAGTCATTGGGCACCAATAACAGAGGATGCACAGTCACTGGGGCACCAAAAATGGAGGAATATCAGTCACTGGGTCGCTGATAGAGAAGATGCCCAGTCACTAGGGCACCGATCACAGAGTAAGGTAAGTCGCTGGGGCACCAATCACAGAGAAGGGGAAATAATCGCGGCCCCCATTTTGGAGACTGGCTAGTCACTGGTCACTCATCACGAAGGTGGACTTGTAACTGGAGCACCAATTATAAAGTTTTGTCACTGAGACAACCGACACAGATGGGGCTAGTCCCTTTGTCACCCATAACAATGGAAGGCCAGTGACTAGGGACACTCACCACACAGGAAGGGCTGTCCAAGGGAACACTTATCACAAAGGAGACCTAGTAACTGAGAAACTAACTATTAAAGAGGCCCAGTAAGTAGGACACCCCGCACAGAGGAGGACAAGGGAGTTGAGTAACGATTATGGAGTACCAGTCACTGAGGTACCAATACAGAGTGGGTCTCATCACTGGGACACCCATAATTGAGGGAGATCAGTCACTGGGGCACCAATTATGTATGAGGACCAGTCACTGGGGCATTCATAACAGAAGTGAGCCTGTCCCTGGGGCACACATCACTGATGAAGATTAGACACTGGGTCATACATCAAAGAAGGTTGTGAGTGTCTGGGGCTTATATTATAGAGGAGGACCAGTCACTGGTCATTCAACAAAGAAAAAGGCTACCACTGGGGCACCCATCATAGAGAAGAGTCAGTCACTGGACCAACTAACATGAAAGAGAGTCAATCACTGGGACACACATCACAGAAGACAGCCAGTCACTGGGGCACTGAGAAAGTACAGCCAGTCACTGTTACACACACCTCTAACAAGAGCCATCACAGTGGAGGGGCAGTTGTTGAGGTACCCGGTATGAAGGGCTCATTGAATGGGATTCCAATCTCAGAGGAGGGCAGTGACAATGGCAGCCTTCACAGAGAAGGGAAAAATCAGTGTGGTACCCATCTCAAAGGAGGATCAGTCATCAAGGCATTTTTCACAGAGGATACCCAGTCACTGAGGCACTGAGTGTAAAGGAGATCACTCACTATGTCATCTATCACAGAGGAGAACAAGTCACTAGGACAGTCATCCCAGAGGAGATTCAGTCACTTGTGCACCCATAAAAGAAACGAGCTAGTCACTAGAACACCAATTATGAACACCATTACAGAGAAGGTAACTGGGGCACCCAATTCGAGGAGGGAAGTCACTGGGGTACCAATCACAGTGCAGTTCCTGTCAGTGGAGTACCTATTATGGAAGTGACAAAGTCACTGGGACACCCACCACAGAGGTGGCACAGCCAGTGAGACACACATTACAATGGAGGCCCAGAAAATAGTCACTCATAGCATAGGAGGACCAGTCACTGGGGCACCCTTTTTTGGAGGAGACCTAGTTCCTACAAATCCCGTCATAGAAGATGGCTTTTCACTACAACACCCATCACAGAAGATGACCAGACATTGAGACACCAATACAGAGGTGGTACATTCAATGGCACACCCATTGTGGAGACATTGTGACACCCAAACAGGAGGGCTAGACACTGGGTCACCCTTCATAAATGAAGATCATTCATTGGGACCAATCA
>NW_006977785.1:0-432 GCF_000164805.1 Carlito syrichta | reverse complement strand
GGATGACTCTGGAAAACACTGTACCCAAGTGAAACACATCAAACACACATGGCCACCACATACTGTGTGATTCCACTTACATGCACATCCACAGAGATAAAATTAGACTGATGGCTTCCACGGTGGAAAGGGGGTTGAGAGTTGATGGCCACTGGGTGGGGGGCTTCTCTCCAGGGTGATGAAAGTCTTTTGGAATCAGTAGCTAAAAGGGTGAAACACCAAAGTGGAATCATTTCATGAAATAACCCTGACTCCAGTGCAGCCATGTTGACACTGCCTGGTTCCATCAGGCTTCCCTAGCTTGCCCTGTCACCAAGGGCAGAACTGCTTCCAAGGTAGCTATTGATAGTTGTTTTACAACCCCTCCCCACCTCGTTTTGGGGTTAATTAGCTTTCCTATTCCAAGTATTTGCCTGCAGCCATAAGAAATCT
>NW_006977784.1:0-446 GCF_000164805.1 Carlito syrichta | reverse complement strand
TTTGACTTGTGTCAAAATATATTTGTCAGAGAATCACAAGAGTTGGGCCTGAAGAGGCAGGTGGTGAGAACTGACCATTAAAGGACATTTGATTTAGCCAAGAAGCTTCAGGGTTTATATACTTGGACCAAAGTGGGAAGAGGGAGAATGGTCAGGAGTCCCCTGAGGAGTGCAGGCTGGAGATGGCTGGTGGTGCTGGGAGTGAGGATGGGTAAATGGGTGAGTAGGTAGGTAAGTAGGTAGGTAGGTAGGTAAATAGGTAAGTAGACAGATTAGGTAGGCAGGTAGGGAGAGAGATAGATCAATAGACAGGCAGATAGATAGATAGATAGATAGATAGATAGATAGATAGATAGATAGATAGATAGATAGATAGAAGATAGGTGGATAGATGATAGATAGGTAAGTAGATAGATTGTAGATAGGTAGAGATAGGTAGATAGTAG
>NW_006977783.1:0-1213 GCF_000164805.1 Carlito syrichta | reverse complement strand
AACTATGAGATACCTCTGATAACTGGCACCAGGAGACGGGACTGAAAAATGTCACTATCAATAAATGCCGCTGAAACCCAAGTTCTATACAATGTTCTGCTGGTTACATGGCTAATGTATAGGTACTAACAACTCTGGAATTATAGAAGTGAACTGTAAAAGTCTGGAAGGTAAGTAGAATCATTTTAGAAAGACCTCAAGTCTGGTTCTGCTCCCTGGTTTTGAACTCAAAAAAAAAATTCTTTCTACCAGTTCCCTGCCCCTTGATTTATCAGTATCAAGGGTGAGCAGCTGAGTGTTACTTGGACCATAACAGGAATGCCGGAAAATTTACCCCAAGATATGACTTTTTGGTATAATGAGTATTTGGAATTAAAAGCCCTTAAGAATCAACAGGCCTTGGAGGAAACTTTTTCTCTATCTTCAAAGGACTGCAGGATTGCCCCAAGAATAATTGCCTTTCTGTCACTGTTATCTCATTATCTATTACAAGAAATGGAGAAAGTGTAGTCAGGCATAGTCCAATCTTTTAGCAAAATAATGTCTATTAGGTCCATGCAACTTCCGAAGATAATTATTTGCAAGTCATTCTCTGTTTCCCCACCTTTTTCCCAATCATTTGTTGCCCCTCAATAGAATTCCTCTTCCCCCCTTCCCATAACCTGTTTTACCAGAATGCAAGCCCCCATTCTTCCTGTTACCTTGAGATAGCATTAAAATTTCTTAATTCATAGGAATGTTGGGGAATCACTCTGTGATTTTCCTCATTTGCACATTTGAATAAATGTGTATGTTTTGTCTCCTACTAATCTACCTTACTTTGAGTTGGTTTTTCAGGGACCCTTCTGAGGGCAAGGGGAGTGTCCCCTTCTGCCCCTACAACTCCCTTTGTGGTGGGCAGCCTTCCTGAGCCTTGAGACAGGCTTGTCATGAATCCTAGGCTTCTGTGTATTGTTGTTTCCTATCTGTGAGTAATACGTCAGCTTTTTCTGATTTATTGTGGGAGTGTTCTCTCTCACCAGATTCCTGCTCTTGATAGAGAACTTTGCATATATATGTGTGCCCTCTATTTCTCCTCCCTGCTATCCTCTACACTATTCTACTATATATTTTTCTTTTAAATGTACAATAAACATGCAGTACGTTGCTATTATTTTTTGCCATAGACAGTCAGTTATGTCACTGTAAACATGTGAAGATATAAGACATTGCA
>NW_006977782.1:0-637 GCF_000164805.1 Carlito syrichta | reverse complement strand
AGACATTGAAACAACTTTCACAAAAGAAGGTTAGTCACTGGAGCAAACATTTGGTGGAGGTTCAGTAACTGAGATATGAATCACAGAGAAGGACAAAGCCCTGGGATCTTATTATGGAGGAGAAACAGTCACTGTTGCACCAAATACAGAGGAGGACCTGTAACTGGGGCATCTATCACAAAAGAGAGCACTCACTGGGGCACCCATTATGAAGTTAGCCATCCATAATGGCTAACCCAGTCACTGAGCCAACTATGGCAAAGGAGAACCAACTACTGGGGCACACATCACGGGGCTGGCGGGTAATTATAGATAGGAGTAGTCACCTGGGCACATCAAAGGAGACACCCAGTCACTCAATCAACTATCCCAGTGAAGAGCCAGGCACTGAGTCACCCAATCAGAGGTGACTCAGTCACTAAAGCACCCTTTAGAAGAAGTGCTAATCACAGGGGCACTGATCACAAAGGAGGGGAGGTCACTGGGGTACCCTTCACAGAGTAAGTCCAATCACTGGGACAGCCATGATAGGGAAGGTTTTGTCACTAAGGCACTGACCAAAAAGGGAGCCCAGTCGTGGGGAAATGCATCATAGTGGATAGCTAAACTCTGAGTCTCCCATTCCAAGGGAGACCAG
>NW_006977781.1:0-3337 GCF_000164805.1 Carlito syrichta | reverse complement strand
AAGAAAGAAAGAAAGAAAGAAAGAAAGAAAGAAAGAAAGAAAGAAAGAAAGAAAGAAAGAAAGAAAGAAAGAAAGAAAGAAAAAGAAAGGAATAAATTCATTCTCCTGTAAACTTTCTGCCCTCACTCATTCCCCCCGCACATGTGAACGTTCCCTAAGCTCAGCATTTTCCAGCCCCAACACCCCAATGGCTGCCCCCACTTTGATGTGGGACTTCCCGAAGCTCTCATGTTCCAGAGTGACCAAGATGATGGGCACCTCGTCCCCAGACCCTGTTGGAATGGGTGCAGAGACTGGCTCTCCCTGCCTGGTCAGGGTGGGCCTTGGGCTCCTGGGCTCCAACCATACTCCAGTCTCAGCCTCCCAGAGCACTGGGATTTCAGGCATGGGCTGGCACAACATGTCTTCTGGTTTATTTTTGACGAAGGATCGAGGCCATGGTTGGAGGCTCAGACTCGTCATCCCAGTGCTTTGTGAGGCCAAGACCAGGAGATGGACTGACCCCGCGGACTAGAACACACCCTGGCACCTCAACAAGACCTCGTCTCCACCAGTCATCCTAAATGAATGGGGCATGCTGGTGCGCACCTGTCATTCCAGTTCCATGGAATGCCGGGAAAAGTGTCACCAGAGCCCAGCATGCTGAGGGTGTGGTGGCCGGGAGCGAGACCTGCCCTCCAGCCTGGGTGACAGAGTGAGAGTGCAACTCAAAGAAGAAAAGGAAAAAAGGGTAAAAAAAGAAGAGCATCCATTTAGGTATGGAGTTGGGATCATCATGAACAGACAGAGATCCTTTGGAAAGGAAGCCCCAAACTTGGGACCACAGTTCTCAAAAGCTGTTGGATCGGCAGTCAATTGGTATGTGGTTTTGGGAGGCTGAGGAGGGGGATGGCTGGAGCCTGGGAGTTCGAGACTGTCTGGACCACGTAGCAAGTGCCCTTTGTGCCCTAGAACACAAACAATGGAATCATGCGCGGTGGTGCTGGCAGTCCCAGCTACATGAGATGCGATAGACTCCATCCTGGTGCATTCCTTTGTGTAGCCTCCCCAACAGAACTTGCAAGTACAGGTTGGGCAATGTGGCCCATGGCCATCAACCCCACATCCTTGAAGTCCGAAGCAGGAGTCTGCCTGAGACCAGCAGTTGAATCCAGCCTGGGCGACATAGCCAGACCTTGTCTTGGTGAGAGGTCCCCAAAATCTAGTCATGCATGGTGGCCCCAGAGTCCTGAATGCTTGGGGTATGAGGCAGGAGGACCACCTGAACCACGCATGTCAAGGCCCCAGGAACCACGATTGTGCCACCGCACCCCAGCCTGCCGACAGAGATTCCAGCGACAAAAAAGACCCTTCCACAGGCATCATGACGGGCATCCATGGCACACAGGGAAAGGTCCACGTCAGTGGGGACATAGGAGAAATTGTGAGAGGAAGGGGCACTCCCACCGCACAGATATGGCAGACAGGCTGACTGGCACCTGGGCTGGTGGAGGCAATGCAAGACTGCCTTGGTCACTCTGTGCCCAATGGTCGCCCTAGCTCTGGGCCGTCTGTTCTGTGAGCTCACAGACGTCTTTCCTGTGGGGTATGAGCGTGGATGGTGGAGGAATGTCTTCTGGGGCACATAGCCGAAGGCAGGGATGGACGTGGCCAGTGGCTCCTTTGAAACCTCCCATGAACAACAGGATGGAAAGTGACTTTTCATCTCTCATCCCTGAGGGTGACTCCTCATGCTGAGTGGCAGGGGTGGTGATGGTGATTATTGTTATTTGGAGGGTAAATCCTATGCTGTCTCCCAGACCAGAGTGCAGGGTCATGCTAAGACAACTGTGGACTCCACCTCCTGGTCTCAGGCTACCTCTTGCCTTGGCCCCTCTAGTGGCTGTAACCACCGGTTTCTGCTCCTACACCTGGCTAATTTTTGGATTTATTTTTGATGACTGAGACGAGGTCTCTCTCCATCTCCTGCACTGGTGTCAAACCCACAGGCTCAGGCCGTCCACTTGCCTGGGCCTCTGAGGGCCAGGATGCCAGAGTGAGACCCTGAGCCTGTCCTGTGGTAGTGGTGGTAGTGTTGGTTGGTATTATTATTCTGAGTCGGAGTCCCACTCTGGCACCAAGGCCGGAGCACAGAGGCCCAGTATCAGCCACCACCGCCTCTACTGGCTGTTTCCAGCGATCCCCATGCCTGTCTCCCGGTTGGCCGGAATGACAGGCATGTGCCACCATGCTCGGCTCATTTTTTTGGCTTCTTGTAGAAACGAGATCTTGTCAAGGTGCCTGGGCTAGTCTCAATGCTGTGTCTCAGCACTTCCTCTTTCTTTGGCTGCCCAGAATGCTGGTATGACAGGAGTACGCCCCTGAACTGGGCCACTAAACACCTCTTGGGGCATAACTGTGGGTCCCGCTTCCTTCTGATGACCCGGGACATGGAGAGTGTGGCCAGATTCACCCACTGAGCCCTCCCCATGGGGAGCGACTTGTGCAGAGGCATGTCGCCGCTGGGGCGCCTACCTCTCTGCCTGTGTCATTCCCCTAGGTGAACCCACTCACTCCTCCCAGGGGCTGCCTCGGCTAAAGGGAGGGCGTGACTGTCAAACTTTTGGGGGAACTGAGATGGCAGAGGGACTCATGACTGTCTCGTCAGCACTAGGGGAGGGCAAGACAGAAAGATGATTGGAGATTGGGAGTTCAACAAAAGGCTGGACACCATAGCGATCTGCCACCTCAACCCCAAGTAAAACCCAGAAAACCTTGGGTGTGAGTAGACCTTGCCATGAAAATCACCTCTGGCCCAGAGTTCAAGACCAGGCAAGAAGATTAGGATGTCGACCAAATAAAAAACCTGTGATAGCAGCAGTTTGGGAGGGCTAGGCCGAGAGGATGGCCTGAGTTGGGTGGTTTGAGACCAGCCTAGGCAACCTAGCAAGGAAAGAAAACAAAGACAGAAAGATTGAAAGAAAGAAAGAAGAAATCCATTATCCAGCAAACTTTCTGCCTTCAGTCCATCCCCCCACCCCTACAAATGTGAGGGTTCCCCAAGCTTGGCACCCTCCAGTCCCAACCCCCCAATGGCTGCCCCCACTTTGGTTCAGGATTTCTTGATCCCTCTGTGCCCAACGGCCACCCTAACTCTGGGCCATCTGTTCCTTGAATTTAAAAGTGTCCTTGCCGTGGGCATGAGTGTGGAGGCAGGTCTTCAGAGGCACGTGGCTGGAGGTATGGGCCAGACGTGCCTGGTGACCACTGTTGAAGCCTCCCATTAATGACAGGCAGGAAACTACCTTTCACTCTCCCATCCCTGAGGGTGAAACCTCACTATGGGTGGCAGGGATGG
>NW_006977780.1:0-648 GCF_000164805.1 Carlito syrichta | reverse complement strand
TCCAGTCAGTTCCCACAATCCTGTGCCTCCTGGGAACCCTTCCCAGCTGGGCCCCTGACCATTGCCTCAGGGCAGCCATGATGATGGGAGAGGGCCTAGGGGAGTCTGGCAGGAACTGGGTTGGTTCTGGGCTGAGCTGTGAGCAGGCTCTGCCCCAGTGAGCCAGATATAGGTCCAGAACACACAGCCACAGAGTGCTGAAGCCAGTCGGGCAGTCGCCACTCATCCCCACAGAGTGGACCAACTGGTGCCTATCACCTGGGATCAGTAGGAGTAAGTCCCCAGGGCTAGATCGTCCACCTGCGCCGGCGGTTGTTGGGGCCACGCACGGTGCCCATTGTCTGTCGCCTCTTGGCTCTAGCCTAGGTAAACGCCCCCACACCCTGGTGTGCCACTTCTCTGTCCGGAGCCCCATTGAGACGTCACAGGTGCGGGGCTGGCCAGTGTGTGCTCCACTGAGAGAGGAGTTGGTTGCTAAGGAGACCTGTCTCCGTGGCTTAGTCTTTCTCTGGATCCCAAGCTCGGATCCCACGCTTTCAATGGGAAATTTTCTTAATTGATTTTCGGGTATCCCAGGCCTCGGCTCCCACCCATCTCTTTTTTTACCAGGCTCAGTCTCTCCCTCTGTCTCTGTATCTCTTTTCCTTC
>NW_006977779.1:0-907 GCF_000164805.1 Carlito syrichta | reverse complement strand
GGCTTAAGGTACTTTACCCCAGGTCTTGTAGAAAATGCACGTCTTGGAATGTTCCTCCCCAGCCCCCTTTGCTTTCTGGATATAAGGTTTATCATATCTGGGATGTACTCATTAATCAATTCCTTGCACATGAACCTACAGGTCAAGGTCTGTATCTGGCAGATACCAATCCAAGACTCTTACACTTCCAGGAATACCTGGTGGTTGTGAAGATTTAAAGTTTCAAAGGAAACATGGAACCATTTACGATTATCCCGGTACATCAAATTCTCTTGCAAATCCCAGATTCTTCACATATTCTTTCCTCTGCTGGGGATGTCTTGGAATGTTCTTCCTGTCACTCTTCTCTTAGATAAATTACAAATCCAAGTAAGAATTATCTTCACCCAAGAACTGGGTGCGGGGTAGCTCACTCCTGTAATTCTAATCCTTCAGAAAGCTGATGCAGGAGAATTGCTTGAGGCTAAGAATTCCAGACCTACCTGAGCAAGGTAACAAGATCTTATCTCTATTTTTTTTTAATTACCTGGGTGTGGTGTTGCATGACTGTAGTGCCAGCCACTCAGTAGGCTGAGGTGGAAGGATCCTTTAATCCCAGTAGTTCTTGGCCGTAGAATCCCAGGAGTTCTTGGCCATAGAATCCCAGGAGTTCTTGGCCGTAGAATCCCAGGAGTTCTTGGCCGCAGTATCTATGATATCACCACTACACTCCTGCCTGGGCAATAGAGCACGACCCTGTCTTTGTTCCTTTTGTCTTCCAATATGAATTGTGTCTTTCACCTTCTAACTCCATATGTTTCTGTGTTTCCATGTTTATAGCATTTAATATTTCATAGGAATTTCCTTGCTATTGTTGATCTCTTGTTTTAAAATTGGAAATTTAAAATATTATTTTAACTATTTAACT
>NW_006977778.1:0-686 GCF_000164805.1 Carlito syrichta | reverse complement strand
GGTCCTGAGGAGGCTGCTGCAGGAACACCTAGGAGGAGCGCCGCACTGCGATGATGCTGAATGGGCAGGCCACAGGGACACCAACTTGGCATGCTGTGGGGATGCCGAGGTAGAGTGCCGCGCGGTCACCGAAGAGGCGCGCCATGGGAATTCGGAGGAGGCATGCAGCAACCTCCAGGTTGCTGAGGCGTGCCGCAGGGAGGCCGAGGAGGCAGGCACGATGCGCGGCCACCGAGGAGGTGGGCCACAAGGAGGCTAAGGAGGTGGGCAATGGGGAAACCAAGGAGATGCTCCTTGGGGAGACCTAGGAGGTGCACCTCAGGGAGGCCAAGGAGGCACGCTGCGGGGAGCCTGAGGGGTGCGTCGCTGGGAGGCCAAGGGGGCTCTCCATGGGGACGCCGAGGAGGGGCACAGTGGGTTCGCCAGGAAGGCATGCTGCAGGGAAGCGGAGGAGTCACGCAGCAGGGATGCCAAGGAGGTGCCGGGAGACACGGGGACGCAGAAGAGGTGCGCTGCAAGAACACCGAGTAGCCACGTCGTGGGGACACTGAAGAACGCCGCAGGGAGGTCTAGGAAGGCCACCACAGGGAGGCAGAGAATGCGTGCTGCAGGTAGGACAAGGAGAGATGCAGGGAGGCTGAGGAGGCATGGTGCGCCTTGGGGAGGCCGAGAAGGTGCACCGCGAG
>NW_006977777.1:0-605 GCF_000164805.1 Carlito syrichta | reverse complement strand
TTTTTAACTAGCTAGCGAGCTGGCTATCCAACTGACTTAATGAGGTGACTTAACTATCTAACCAACTGGGTAGCCAGCTGACTTAACTAGTTGATTAACCAGATAGGCCACCTACCTGACCAGCCTGCTAACTAGCCGGCTTATATTGCCAGCAACCTAGCTAGCCAGCCAGCTATCGAGCTGACTTAACTAGCTGACTTAGCTTGATTGACATTCGGCTATCCAGCCGGTTTCACTAGCTAGCCAGCTAGCTAGAAAGCTAGTTATCCAGCTCACCTAACTCGCAGACTTAACTAGCTAACCAGCCAGCTAGCCAGCAGAGTAATTAGCTAGCTACACTCCTAGCAAAGTGGCTAGCCAGCTGATTTAATTAGCTGACTTAATCTGCTAGTCAGCAGACTATCCAATTGACTTAATTAGCTAGCTACCTAGCTACCCAGATGGCTAGCGACCTGAATTAACTAGCTGATTTAACCAGCTAAACAGCTGACTAGCCAGCTGACTCAACTCCGTGACTTAACTCGTTAGTCAGCTGACTACACATTACTAGCTGACATCAGTAGATAGCCAGCTGGCTAGCCAACTGACCTAATTAGCTAGCTTCC
>NW_006977776.1:0-809 GCF_000164805.1 Carlito syrichta | reverse complement strand
TTTTTGATAGGGATGAAGTCTACTATGCTGCGTAGGCTGGTCTCAAATTCCTGGTCTCGAGCAATTCTCCTGTCTCTGCCTCCCAAAACACTCCAGGCATGAGCCACCATGCTCAGCACAGCATCTTATTTTTATGTGTTGATTTCTGTACTCTGCAGTTTTACTGAATTCATTTCTCAGTTCTAACAGCATTTTGTTTTGGGGGGTGGTTGGTGAGTTCTTTAGGATTTTGCATATGTCATATGTGCTATCGGCAGAGACAATTTCACATGTTTTTTTTCCTATTTGCATGCCTTTTATTTCTTTTTCTTGCCTAACTGCTCTTGCTAGATTTCCCAGAACTATAAATAATATCAGTGGTGAAAGTATGTAATCTTCTTTGATTCTGATCTTAGAGTAAAAGCTTTTAGTCTTTCCCTATTGAGTATGATGTTCACTGTGGATTTTTCATACATGGCTTTTATTATGTTGAGGTAGTTTTCTTCTATTCCGTGTGTGCTGAGTGTTTCTTTCATGAAGGAATGTGAGATTTTGTTAAATGTTTTTTCTGCGGCAATTGTATTTCTCCTTCATTTTTGAAGAATAATTTCACAATGTACACAATTTGGGGGCAGTCAGTTGTTTGTTTTTTGTTTGCACGCTTTCTGAGCAGTCAGGTGTAATTTTTATTTTTTTGTCGCTCAATTTTCCTCTGGATTCTTTAAAGATTTTTTTTCTTCACCTTTGATTTCTGAATTTGAATATGCCTGCGTGTATGTTTGTCATTTATCTTGCTTGGTTTTCTCTGAGTTTCCTGACCCTACAGTTTT
>NW_006977775.1:0-7344 GCF_000164805.1 Carlito syrichta | reverse complement strand
TTAGCTGACAAAGGCTGTGTTTCTGTTTGACAATTGCAATTAATTACTGAAGTGCCATGGAGATGGGCCAGTCATCCAAGAGGGAAAGAACAAGCGAAGGAGCCTTGCACTTTGGACATCTGCACCAGTGTTGCTTTAAAAGTGATGGCTGGCAAGAAGGCTGGATTACTCACTTACTTTACCTCTCCCTACCTCTCTAGTTCTCGCTTCTCCCTTTCCCTCACCACCTGCAGATGGTGGAAAAGGAAGGAGATGAACATCCCCAGACACAAGCTCCGGTCTTTTACCAAGGAGGCGCAGATTAGAAAGGGCGCGCTGTGCAGGGCATAACAACTCTCAGGGCACCAACTGTCAGGTGGACACGGAGGCTCCCGATGCAAAATCATCTAAGCGTTCATTCAGTCAATGGGGGCAGAAAGTTATGGAGATGGGAAGCCTCCCGTCTTTACTAGAACGCCAAAACTCCAGCACTGTCTGTCTCTTCAACTGCCCCCCTATTTATTTTGCTCTGACCTTAGCATCCTAAAGTTGGATTTCAGCCACGTAAATGCGTTGGAGGGTGATTTTGAGAGATTCGGGGGATCTCAAAGCCCCTTAGTCAATTTAGCTGTCCTGTCGTTCCGCGGCGTCCTCAACACACCGTCGCAGAGCCCCGCCAGAGCCTGGGCTAGCACACACCTGGGCTAGGGCATGGAGGGGTGTGGATTCCCAGGCTTGGGGCTTGGCAGACAGGAAAAGCCCCTCCATGGTTGAGGAGCCTGAGGCTGGGCAGGACGAGACCTCTCCCTCCCCTCGCCCTGAAATAAAATGATGTTCAACTGGAATCCTCTCAGATGCTCCCATTGAGAAATGGCATCAGGGTTCCTGGAGCCCAGAGCCCTCGCGGGGGCTCGGGTCTCTCGGGACGGTACCTGGATTTCGCAGGGCGAGGAAAGTCGCGGCGTCCCCTCCGAGTCGCCCCCATCCCGCCTAGCCCCGGGTCCTACCTGTACCACTCCAGCCCCTTCTCGTAGTTCCTGTCAACGAAGTGCGGCTTTACGCCCACGGCCCTCAGGTCCGGGTGCACTGGATCACCTCCAGCAGCATGCGGGTGCCTCCTTTCTTGACCCCGATGATAAGCGCCTGGGGCCGCTTCTTCTCCCCATAGTCGGGGGTGCTGACGGCGCCGCCCCTCTCGCTGCTCCCGTTGGCCGCCCTCCGGCCTGCGCTTCCCTCTCCAGCAGCGCGCTCTGCGCCGTGATCATCTCGCTGGGAGCCAGCGGGGTCCAGAGCCAGGCGTCGCGGGCGCCTCCGCCGCCGCTGGCCGGGCCCCAGCCGTCGGCCCCTGGGGTGGCGGGCTGCTGGGGTGGGGGGCTCGGGCGGCTCCCCACGACTCGCGTTGTTCAGCGGCGGCGGCGTGGGCGGCTGCGAGGGGGCGCCGAGACGCACCGGGAGAGGCAGTAGAGAGGGTGGCGGCGGGCTCGGCGCGGGCTTCGCGGCGGTGCCCGGTGGTTCCTGCAGCGCCAGGGGGAACTGCAGGAAGCCCGAGCCGCCCAGGAGGCTGTAGCACAGGTAGATGACCGAGAGGGACAAGGTGCACATAAAAAGCAGCTTGTGCGCCGGGGAACCCTTAGCAGAAGCGCCAGGCGGCAGCGGCGCGGCGAGAGGCGGAGGCGGAGGCGGAGGAGGTGCGGGCCACCGGGGTAGCCGCCGCCGCCCAGCTGCCCCGGCTGCATGAAGCGACGCCGCTGTGCCCCCCGGCCCTGGCCGCTGTTCCGCTGCGCCAGGAGGGAGCCCGGCCGCATGGTACACCTCCCCACTCTGCCCGCGGAGATCGGGTGGCCCCCGTGGCCCCACCTCAGCCTCTAGCAAGGGGACCGAGGGGGGCGCGCGGACCCGCCAGCTACACCTGCTCCTTCTGCAGCGCCCCCGCTTCTCTGGCTCCGCCGCGGCTCCTGCTTCAGCCTTTGCTGCCGCCGCCACGCGCTGTTGCAGCCCCGAGTTCCTTCCCCGCTGCTAACTTTCTGCCAGGAGAGAGGAGAGGCGCGGGGGGAGGAAGAGGAGGGGGTCGGGCGCGCGCCTGGTGCCGCTGAGGGAAGATGGGTGCGCCTTGCACGCGCCTGCCAAGGGGGCCGCGGGAGCGGAGGCGTGCGCTAGGGCTGGGGCCCGGGAGAGAGGAGAGATCGCATCCCTTTCCCGCCACCCTGCAGACACGCACTTGAGGTGTTCACCACCCTACCTCGCCTACTCCCCTCCCTTGGGAGCTTGGGACGCGGTATCTCCGTCTCTCTCCCCCAATACTTTTAGGGACATAGAGCCTAACGCCAACCGCCTGTGCCGCGCACCTGGGAGCTGGGGGACAGCAGGTGGCACGCTAGGGCTCCTGCTTTTTCCCTAGGACTCCGACTCAGCCCATCCCTGGCCCTCCCTTCTCTCACCTGGTATCTTGTACTGCTTTGGTCCTGGAGTGATTCCTTCACAACAGCGTTCCCATCCCAACTTCCGTCTTTTCAGCCTCCTCATCTTATCTTGAAGATCCGGATGGGTGGAGCTTTGACACAACCCCCGGAATTCCCAGCCCCAGAGCTTTTCCCTCTGCCCCATCACTGGCGACTGTAATTTCTCTCCCCTCCTTAATACCTTTAAACACAGGTGTACACACCTGAGGCCTTGGGGGAGCATTGTCACTAAAGGAGTTCAAATCTCCCTTGGACTGAAATAGAATGGGACCCTTATCGCTCTAAACACCCGATAAGCAGAGATAAGCTGGGTTGCAGGGTGTCTGCTTCCCTCACTAATTTTTTAGTCTCTCCTGTCGCTAAGAGATTTCCACCCCTCACCTCCCTGTCTTGGGGGGCGGGACGGCATGGTAAACAGAAGACTTCAGAAAATGCAAAACTAGACTCTGCCTCCTGTTGCCTTTCCCTCAGGGAAGTGAGGGAAATGGGAGGCTGAAAGGGAGGAAGAGTCAGAGCGTCAACTGAGGCACTCCAGAGACTCGGCTTTGGGGAACAGGGGCTGGCCCTGCATGCAGCTGGGGTAGACTCCACCTGGAGCTGGCTCTAGTGAGTCCCATTTACCTGGCTAACCACAGCTGGGAGTCTAGCGGGGCTGCCTTCTCTGAGCCTGCTACTGTGGCTGACATCTTTGGTTTTGTTTGATCACATAATAGGAAAACCAGTTGAAAGAAAATATATATAATGTCTAAGTATTAATGAGATACCTAGTGCCAAAGAGAAAAAAAAATGTTAAATAAGATGAAGAATGTGAACGTTTCCCCGAGTGAACAAAAACTCACTGCTGCTCTCAGCTGGACGTGCATTTCCTTCACTGCAGCTTTAGTTCAGATAAAGATTATTCCTTTATAATATATTTTTTATGGTACACTGGAGACCTCTGAAATGCAGAGTCTGGTATCCTGTAAATCATTCTGTGTAACTAGGGAAGGCTTTTCAAGCACCACACAACTGCATTACTGTAATGTCAATGGGAAGGGCCAACTGGAACAGGGAGAAACGCAACCCTGCAATTCCTGCCTAGCACCCAAACTTTTCTATGCACACTCTCAGCAATCCAAACAAACCTGTTCTGTGCCCAGTTATACTAGAGGTATGTTCTCGAATCTGGAAAGGTTTTGATAAAATGATGTTAAAATCTACTCTGACAGGGGCAAACGAAGAGTTGAATGTAACCAGCACATTACATGATATTATAAAATTTAAACTGGCTGTGATCGTTGAAAATTGGGGGCTTTTTCTAAAGAACACAAACCCAAAAACCTGAAGAGGAAGTTTTTGTTGAAAAGGCAACAGATCCAGAACTTTGGGCCCTTCAGCCAGAGCTGAGAAGCTGCTGCCTCTTTAGATTGGGCATGTGTGCCCGATTTTCCATGGTGCTTGTCAAGATTGTCCCCACATGTGTAGGTCACTTGCCTGGACACTTCTAGTAAGGAAACTTCTCAGCATCCCTTTTGCCTCTGATCCCCAAATACTCACACTTTAATAAGAAACTCTTGAAAGAATGAAGCCCCATTGGTAAAATGTCAGGCTCACAAGTGAAAGGGAGGAGGTGGGGTTTTTTGGAGAGAAGTTTGGTAGATTTCACACTTAGACAGTTGCCTATTTTTTTCAATCTACTTTTGAGCCAGGCTTTTTCTAGGAGCAAATCCTTGAGAAACCTACAATGAAAAAGTGGTAGCTACCTACACAGGGAGAGCTCCAACATCATTCAGCCTTTCCCAATATGTCTGGAGATTAGATAGAATATAGTTTTCTGTTTCTCCAACCAACAGCCATGCTCCCTCAGGTTTTGCTGAGTTTATTTATTTTAAATTTTTTGTTTTAAAGATGTGGGGTACAATTCAGGGTTAAGTACATAAGTGGTCATCGTACAAGTAAAGTTTGGGCCTCCCCTTGGTCCCCACTTCACCTGATTTGAGATTGGGTATACTTGATGTTATATCCACCCCCATCTCCCTGGCAGTGCCCTACTACAGCCAATCCCTTTCTTATATTATTATGATAAATGTTCCACTTATGAGTGAGTACATATAGTACTCAGATCTTTGCTTCCGTGATGGATCACGAGTATTATGGACTCCAAATCCATCCAAGTTGCTTTTTAAAAATTTTAATGACTTTAAGGCGTGCAAATAAATAGTTTTTGGTTACATGGTTACATTGTATAGTGGCAAAGAAGTCTGGGCTTTAAGTGTACCCATCCTTCTACCTGTGCACATTGTCCCTGATAGGTGACTCTTCATCCGTCCGCCCATTTCCCCCTCCCCCTTCTGAGTCCCCAACATCCATTTGAGTTTCTATAGTGTTGCTCTAACTGGTCTTGAGGCCTCCAATGTGCCTCATTTCTATGCAACCTAGACAACCATAGCAGATCAATATTTCTAAGGTAATGTTTCTCAGTTCTATTAATGTCCTCTCTGACTCACGAAACCTTTCTTTCACTGCCTAACTGATAAGCTCCAATCTCTTTACCTTGATACCCAAAGTCTCCTCCCACCTTTCATGAGTCTTCCAGTCCTGCGAATCCAAATGGTACATGTTACCCAAACATACACGTTGCATTCTTCTCTTCTGCCTCTGCATTATCAGTTCAAGCAAAGCTGTCATTTGCTAGCTAAGTGGTTTTTGGACAGGTCATTTTGCCTCCCTCAGCCTCGGTTTCTGCATATATAAATTATGAATATGTGTCACCTCAAATTGTTTTTAGAAAGAATTAAATTGAATTAGCTAGCATATGCAAAAGTACCTGGCTCCCTGCCTGATATGTGGTGGCTACCAGTAATTATTTGGATCTAAATATTGACTCATTCCATGCTCTGCTTCTTTTTCTATTAAAACTTTATTCTTGAAAACTGTGGGTGTACTCTTTCTTCAAAAGCAGCCCAGTGTACCAACTGAAGTTTGCTTTCCTAAGCCACTCAGTTCATAGCATTTATAATGCCAAGTCTGATGCCTTCTAGAGTATCGGTTAATTAAAAGATACTAACTGTGGCTAACTTCAGTTTTGGGTTTTAGTTTTTTAAAGAAATTTACTAGAAAGATTTATATAAAGTCAAACAGCTGAAGTGGGTTTTTTGGGGGGAGGTTGTTTTGTTTTGTGTTTTGAATCGAGGTCTCACTCTGTCACCCAGACTGGAGTGCAGTGGAACACACACAGCTCACCACAGCCTCAAACTCCTGAAATCAAGCAATCATCCCACCTGAGCTTCCAAAAGTACTGGGAATACAGGTGTGCCCTGAAGGGAATATTTTTAAATTAACAAACAATAAGCAAAGTTAGACTTTGGAAAAGACAATAGAGGTTATGGTAGTTATTACTGGCATTCACCAAATATTGTCCATTCTCCTTGTGGGAGCCTGATAGGGATATACTTTCTTAGCCCTTGAAAGTCAGAGATATGACTATGTGATGCTTTTGGCTAATGAAACATGAGCAGAAGTGAGGTTTTTCCCTTCTAGGCTGAAGCTTTGAGAGACAGTGGAAGATTGACCACAGTATATTTCCCCTGCCTGGCAATTGCAGAAGAAAGGGATTGAGTCTCTCTTAACCTCCATCTGCTAAATCCTGCACATTGAGTAGGGATAATACAGATCTAGCCTCTCATGACAGTTACATAATCAAGAAATAGACTTACATTGTTTTCTCAAGTCCTGAGACTTGAGGCTTGGTGGTTATCACAATACAGCCTAGACTATCTGACTGATTGAAACATGCATACTATTAATTTTCTTTGCTGTTGGCCAAAAACAAAACTTTTAAAATTTTATAAGAAAGCATAAGATATTTTCTCTATAACATCCAGGTAAGAATGTCATAAACAAAAGACAAAAAGAATGTATCATAGAGGAAAATATTGACAAATTTCCCTACATTTAACTTTTTTAATCAAAGAAAATTTCATGCAGATGCTGTAAAGAAAATGAAAACACAAAGAAGCCTGAAAGAATGCCTTAATATTTAGAATATATATAAGAAACTTCAACAAATAACTTGAAAATCACTTAAAAATAAAAAGGATATAAACAGGCTATTCACAAGCTACAAAATCTGGATGGCAAATAATCATAAGAGATTTTATATCCAACTTCACTATTAATCAGAATAGTGAAAAATTAACACGTGATATTCCATGTCATATCCATCCAAATGGAAAAAAATTAATATCTTATAGCTCTAAATTTTGTCAAGGATATAGGGGGAAAGGATATCATGTGTTGAGATAGGAATATAAGTTGGTACCAATGTAGTGTAGAAAAATACCTGTATCGGTATCAGATAAAAATAAAGATGTGTCACCATGTGACCAACTACCATTTCCTAGTGTCTACACACACACACACACACACACACACATACATGCATGCACACCCCCCCACAAAACCTCACTTATAAAAGCAATAGAAACATAGAGTATTGTTTCACATAGGATAAAAGTAAAACAACACTTCCATCAGTAAGGAAATGGATCACTGTAGTTTATTCATACACTGGAATGTTATACTGAAGTTAAAGAGAAAAAATTAGTTCTGTACATATTAACATGTATACATCTAGGAAAGCTATTGTTGATGAATAGGTGATCAAAGAAGCATATATGCAATGTGATGCCACTTATGTAAATGTTAGTGCATTAAAATAAATATTTTATTAATGGTGACAGACATTTATACATTCTTGGAATGTTTCACATTAGTTTCAGGACATTGATACCTATGATAAAGAAGAATGGGGTGCAAAGGTGAATTTGGAGTATAACTATGACATTCTGCTCCTTAAAAACAAAGATATCTGTTATGGATTGAATATTATTCCTCAAATTTATATGTTGTGAATCCTTACCCCTGG
>NW_006977774.1:0-1321 GCF_000164805.1 Carlito syrichta | reverse complement strand
TGAAATTAAACTTAAATAACAGTATTTATGCCACAGTGGGGCCTTTTCTATTGCAGTCCTGAGCGTACGGTGGACCAGGCTCTACTGAGAGCTGGCTCCCCTGCTGTGAGGATGTGAGTGGCGCATGGACAAGCAGACAGCAGCTTGCTCACAGGAAGGATTGGCTTCTGTTGTGTTCCCAGCATCACATTTCATGCTAAGGTTAATGCAGGAGAGAGAGGGGATGGTTCCTGCCTTTGAGAAAGTGATGCTATAAGGGGGAGGAGAAGCTTGTCACTGAGGACAACGGTGTTAGTATAAACAAACTTGACACAAATTCTTTACACTACTATTGTAAGATGACAGAGTCCAGGGATGATCGCGTTGGCCTATGTGGTGGGGTCATTTGGGGAAGGCTTCCTGAATTATGTGATGCTTGAACTTGACCTTTGGATGGGCAGAGAGAGTTAGAAGGGTGAACTGTGTAAGCAAAGAGAGGCAAGAGGTGGTAAACTAGCCAAAGACTTTTTTTTTGAGAAAGCAGGATTTATTGACAGGACAGAAAAGCACCCCACAGTGGGAGGGGACTCCAGGGGATTGCCCCAGAGACATCTTTTTAACCACCCTATGTTTTAGCTTGGAACAAATCCTACCCCAACCCCTTAACACACACACTCTCTGAAACTCTTTCTGGCCTGCCTGGGTTACATGGGCTCAATATGCCCAGGGGCGTATTCTTGCCTGGCAACTGGGGTTTCCTAGGGCAGGCTCCTGAAATCTTTGTTTGGGACCTGAACTGGTCAGTATCTCTTTCAGTCTGACTGAGCTGAACTTATGCAAACCTCTCCATTCTATGTTGGTAACTCCTTCCCCTGCAACTGTGAAGCAAGGGGGAAATAACCCAACTCCAAGGTCAGGTTCTATGACTCTGAATCTGACTTGGCTTGTATCTGGGTAACCCTCAGGGGCAGGACTGGCCTCACACACAAACACTGAAGTCAGCCAAGGCTGACTTTCTAGTCTTCCTCTCAACAAAGTGCTAACCACTGTCAATATCAAATGTTTATTTTCTCTGTTGTTTTAGCTGTCTCTTGGGAAGTATATATTATGCTAGGGTGCTTCCCCTGGAGGGGCATTGGTCACCCTTATATGTCAGCTTTTCCTAATTCCCCCTGAGAGAGTGACTGTAACTTCAAGTTGAAAGGCTGCCTCACTGATGTCCTGCTGTAAGGATAGTGACTTCTCCCCTCCCCCCCGGGCAATATGCATACCTGGAAGCAGACTCCAGGTTCAAATCCAGGCTCTGCCACTTTTTAGCTGTGTGATGTGGGCAAGCTCCTTT
>NW_006977773.1:0-1510 GCF_000164805.1 Carlito syrichta | reverse complement strand
AGGCTGGTCTTGAACTCCCGGGCTCAAGCAATCCTCTTGCCAGTACTCCCAAAAGTTCTGGGATTATAGGCGTGAGTCACCACATTCAGTCTCTCTTCTCAGTTTATCTTCTATTATAATTACTGCATTGCCTTGGAATATATTCTATTTGTACATGCAACCTTGTCTGTATTAACAAATGTTTATAGCTACTTCCCAGGAATGTCATACATTGTGATGGGGAAAGAGGTACTGATAGACTATTCACTAAAGACTCACTCATTTCTATTCCACCCACACCTCTTTCCTAAGCTTCTGCCTATTCAAAAGACCATTTGGATGTCTCTGAGCACCTCACCTCAAACACAACACATTGAAGACCCAACTAACATCATCCCCCTCAAATCTGCTCCTTCTTCTATGTTTTCTATTAAGTCAACAATACCTCCATCCATTTGGAAGTACAAGTTGGACTGTCCTTCATAAAACTGGATCTTCTTCCTTTATTTCTTATATCCAATTTTCTTCCAGGATTTGTCCATTTTGCTTTATACATATCCCATACATCGGTTCGAATTCAAGCCATATACTATCCTCTGTCTTCTGGACCATTGCAATAGACAGTTTACTGGTCTTCCTCTGCTTTTTCTGGCCATCCTCCAGCGTGTTCTAAACACTGCATTCAGAGGGAGCTTTTCAAAATGCAAATCCAATCAATTTTCACAGATCCAAACCCTTGATCCCTGATGAGTAAAATCCTGTCCTTGCACTAAACACCAAAATCCTTTAAACGACCTGTAATACCTGGTAAAGTCTGACCACTGTTCCCCCAACATCATCTGCTACTGCCACATTGATATTACATAATATCATTTCCCATTTGTTGATGCCTACTTGATTCACACTCTTCTTTCAGATGTATTTTTCCTTCCCACCTCCTTAGGGAATTTTTTCCTGACCTTATTAAATTGATCAAATCTTCCTATTATTAGTTCTCAGAGCACTCAGCACCTAATATCCTTCTTAGCACATAGCACAGGTGTACTGTTACATTTATTTGATTCAAATATTTCCTCCCCTAGACCTGTGCTGTCTAATACTGTAGCTATTAGCTACATGTATCTGTCTAACTTTAAAATATTTAAAACCAAATTAAAAATTCAGTTGCATAGTCCCATCAGACACATTTCAAGTGCTCAAGATCGGTAAGTGGCTAGTGGCTATCAGATTGAGCATCAGAGAATAAAAATATTTCTATCATCATAGGAAGTTCTGGACAGCATGTACCAGAGTATAAGCTCTTTGTCACCTTTCTGTCTTTCTGCTTTTTCTGTCTTTTTGTATCCCCATTGTGTCTTTTACCATTGTATCCCCAGTGCCTAGCATACATATCTGGTCCAAAGATCTCCAAAACATTTGTTAAACAAATGAAAAAAAAATGAATTAATGAATGAGTTAATGAGGTGCCTTTGTCCCAGTTTGAGCATTTTATGGGCAATGTAGATGAGTCAAGAATGAACCAAATTGTAAA
>NW_006977772.1:0-545 GCF_000164805.1 Carlito syrichta | reverse complement strand
GGAGTGGCCCAGATTGTGCTGGTGGAAGAAAAAGGAAAATAAATAGCAAATCCACCCAAATTAGGCAAAGGTCCACGTCCTTTAATGAATATTAAATCTCAGATGATTTCTACCCACAGTGATTCCCTTTCAGGGAAACAGTAGCATGTACCCTGGCTTGCATGCTCAGTGAGAATGAACAGTGCGAGTGATAGGCAGAACTTCCAGATGGCCCTGGGCTCGCAGAGCTGGGGGACACAGACCTCCACATCTGGGGGATGGCCTGCGAGCCCAGCAGGTGGTCCCAGGTCAGGATCACAGAGCTGGATAGGAGAGAAGATGGACTACTACCTGGGAAGGGATCTCCAAGCTGTCAGCTCATTGTCCCAGGGCCCCACAGCCCCAAGACAGGACCTCTCCCCACTATTGTTTATTCCTCTAGAACACTGAGACTGGAGACAGAAAATGCACCAGAAATTCAGGTTCTCCTGAGGACAGAAGGGAGCCTGAGAAAAGGTGGGTCTGGACATCGAGCTCCTGCCTCTTGTAGGGCCGGGGATCTATGA
>NW_006977771.1:0-734 GCF_000164805.1 Carlito syrichta | reverse complement strand
AATTTAACAGGAGCACATTCCTCTTGTCAAATATTTTGCTTTGATAGAGAGAAGGGATGATGTTGATGAAAAGACATGTTTAGCTTTCCAATTGAAAAAAATTAGCTAGTCTCCAGAAAGCAGCATGAGAGTAATATGAGACCCTATGGTTCAAGTGTAATCATGGCACTGAAATAGTAAACTTGATAAATGACAGCAGTTTACTAGGAAAACCCAATCACAAAGGTTCCAGTATCAAATTACGATAAGGAACCAGGAAACTGTCTGGTGATCCTTCTATTTGAGAGAAAGAAAGGTAGGAGGAAAGGGAAAGGGGAGAAGGTAAGGGAGGGAAAGAAGAAATGAAGTAAGGAATGAAAGAAGGAAGGAAGGAGTGAAGGAATGAAGGAAAAAGAGAAGACAGAGAAAAGCATGTTTGAGATCCTACAATCTGTATTTGTATCCTGTAGCAATATCTGACTAAAGAGTTAAAGGTTTGATGAGTTCATTTGAAAGTGTTTGTGCATTGGAACATTAAAAATGAGCCCTTATTCAGAACTTGCTAAGTGCTCAAGATCTAGAACTTTCTATGGCAGTGGAAATGTCTATATCTGTGCTGTCCAAAAGGGGAGCCACTAGTCGCACTATCAAGCATTTGCAATGTGACTAGTACAACTAAGCAACTAAATTTTAATTTTATTTAATTTTAACAAATTTTAATGGAAATAGAAACATGGTTAGTGGCTACCCTTTTG
>NW_006977770.1:0-846 GCF_000164805.1 Carlito syrichta | reverse complement strand
TGTAGCTTGGTTATAGTCCAACCAAAAAATATTTTAGCACTTTCTTTGATTAGAAATTTTTGGATGTTTTTAGTATTATTTAACAGCTATTTTGCACTTTTTCTCTCAGGATTTGAACATAGCTTGAGCTAAGTTCAAAGTTAACTTTCCAGAATTTTCAGTTATCTAAATTTTACACGAATGAGGAGCTCAAATACTTACTTCTTTGTAAATTTCCATGTTATTTTGGTTTATAAATATTGGGCCCCAAATTGTCTTTTTTGTGTGCCTGATTTTAAATGCTTGGTGATTAATTGTATCATATTAATCTGAGACTTTTTTGCACAGTTCAGCATTATGTCTTAACCACAGAAAGTACTAGCTGATTCAATGGAAATACACTTTGAAAAATATAAATTGGTTTAAATATAAGGGGAATGTGGTTTTATACTTCCTTCAATTATGTACGGAAATTTTTTCTCTAAGGATTGCATTTCTTTAACATTTAATCAAAATTACCTAGCAGAAAATACAGAGTGCAGCAAGAAATCGTACACGAGTTTTAGGAAAGGAAATAGCTGTATTAAATTATGATAATTTTCTATTCTAAAATTTTAAATATTTATTCTGCATCCTGTGTTCCGAATAGCACTTAGGTTCACTGATCTTCAAGGTTCAAATACCAAAGTATGATATACATCTGGAATCCCAACAAGTTTCAATTTATGCAGAATAAAACATGTGGCATTTATGTGAGAAACAAACTAGTTGTCAATTTTGAAATCAGTATTTTACCATGTATTCTATCATATTAATAGGAAAAGGAGTTACCTTTGTAGTACTATACACTTCTTAAATATCAATCCG
>NW_006977769.1:0-752 GCF_000164805.1 Carlito syrichta | reverse complement strand
AAATACCTATCTACCTAATTAGACAGCTGGATAGCCAGTTGACCTAACTAGCTGACATAACTAGATAGTCTAAAGGCTAGGCAGTTGACTTAAGTAGCTACCTACCTACATAGCCTGCTGGCTTGCCAGCTGACTTAACTAATAAGTACCTAGCTAACCTGCTGGCCAGCAAACAGACTTAACTAGGTGACTTAACTAGCTAGCTAGCTGGGTAGCCAGTGGAATTAACTAGATAGCTACCATGATAGGCAGTGGCTAGTCAGCTGACTTAACTAACAGTCTTAACTAGCTAGCCAGCTGACTTAACTAGCTGACCTAACTAGCTAGCTACCTAGCTAGCCAGCTGATTTACCTAGATGACTTAACTAGCTAGCCACCTAGCTAGTTGGCTAGGCCACCTAGCTAGAAAGCTGGATGGCCAGCTGACTTAACTGACTTAACCAGATAGCCAACTGGTTAGCCACCTGACTTAACTAACTGACTTAACTAGCTAGCCAGCTGGCTGGCCAGCTGAATTAACTCACTGATTTAACCAGCTAGCCAGATGATTAGCCAGCTGACTCTACTAGCTGCCAGTTGGCTTAAATAGCAACCCAGCTAGCTGGCGAGCTGAATGAACAATGTGTCTTAACCAGCTAGCTAGCTGGCTAGCCAGCTGACTTAACTACTTAACTACCTAGCTAGCGAGCTGGGAAGCCAACTGAAATAACTAGCTGACTTAACTAGCTATCCCGCTTGCTAACCAGCTGACT
>NW_006977768.1:0-744 GCF_000164805.1 Carlito syrichta | reverse complement strand
GAGTATCAGACTTCACTAATAAGGTAAGGAGTATCAGACAACACTAATAAGGCAAGTAGTATCAGATGACACTAATAAGTCTAGTAGTATCAGAAGACACTAATACGGCAAGTAGTATCAGACGACAGTAATAAGTCAAGTAGTATCAGATGACAATTATAAGTCAAGTAGCATCATGAGCCACTAGTAAGTCAAGCAGTATCAGACGACAATTATATGGCAAGTAGTATTATAAGACACTAATACGTCAAGTAGTATAATAAGAAACTAATAAGGCAAGTAGTATCAGACGACACTAATAAGGCAAGCATTATCATAAGAAACTAATAAGGCAAGTAGTATCAGACGACAATTATAAGGCAAGTAGTATCAGACGACACTAATAAGACAAGTTGTATCATAAGACACTAATAAGGCAAGTAGAATCAGAGTACAATAATAAGGCAAGTAGTATCAGATGACACTGATAAGGCAAGTAGTATCATAAGACACTAATAAGGCAAATAGTATCAGACGACAATAATAAGGAAAGTAGTATCATAAGACACTAAATAGGCAGATAGTGTTCCATGACACTAATAAGGCAAGTAGCATATGATGACACTAATAAGGCAAGTAGTAAAAAAAGACTGCAATAAGGCAAGTTGTATCAGACGACATTAACAAGGCCAGTAGTATCAGATGACACTAATAAGGTACGAGGTATCAGGCGACACTAATAACGCAAAAAGTAACAGACAATAC
>NW_006977767.1:0-735 GCF_000164805.1 Carlito syrichta | reverse complement strand
AAATATTCACAGCCTGGCCCTTTATGGGAAAAGTTTGCCAACTCTTCTAGTCTGAGAACCTGGCTATAGGAGACCCCTGGGCTCTGTCCTGAGGGAGCTGGAGAGCCACTATGACAAGACTGCACTTGCACTGGAAGAAGATCTCTCTAGCCACAGTGGGGAGCACAGGTTAGAGAGGGCCAGCCCAGCCCAGAAGATAGATCAGGGCTTGGCGTGAATGTAGCAAATTAGGCAAGCCACAACAGTGGCCTGGTAACAGCAGTGAAACGTGGATAGATAGAGATTTAGAACCTAGAATTGGCAGGACGTGATGGTGCTAGGCTGAATGTGTGTGGGGTGACGTATGGCCCTGTGGTGATGGCCAGCTACTGGCCATGGGACTGACCATGGGGCGTAGGGAGGAGGTGGTCTTGGGACGGGTGTGGTGGTGGGTATGGTTCCTGGTCCAGGGGTGATGTCCAGATGCCACTGGGCCCAGAGTGTTGGAGAGAGGTCCAGTTTAGAATTCCTCAGCTTGTAGGTATTAAGTCCAGCTTGGGGGTGAACATAGGGAGGGGGAGGGGTCTGGGCTAAGAAACTCGAGGAGGGCCATATCCAAGGAACACCTGGGAGATGGGGAATTTGCCAAGAAGACAGAGAAAAAGGATTCAGGAAAGTGGTAAGTAAAAGGGGAATGTGAACCTCAGAAATCAGGGAAGAAGTTTTGTCATGAAAGATGGTCCAGGGTTGCAAGTG
>NW_006977766.1:0-813 GCF_000164805.1 Carlito syrichta | reverse complement strand
TCAAAACCCTAATGCTTGTTTAGACCTTAGAAAAGACGCCATGTAGTTTTTTGGGGATTGAGGACACATGTGACCGAGATTCCTTATTCTTTCTTATGTAAGCCCGTGCAGTTGCCTGTATATGAGGATTTCATTTCCCTAGATTATGCTTCCAAAACCCAAATTCGTTTTTAGCCCTTAACAAGACACCCTGAAGTTTTTTTGGGGGATTGTGGATGTGTAAACCAGATTCATTTTTCTTGCTTAGCAATACACAGTGCAGTTTCCTGCATGAGGACTCTCATTATCCAGATTCCTACTCCCCAAACCTGATTGGTGGTTATCTCTTAGCAATACGCTCTGTAGCATTTTGAAATGGAGGACTCGTGTAACCAAGATTCCTTATTTTTCTGTAGTAACATGTCGTGTAGTGTTTTGTATATGATGACTCCCCTAACTGAAATTCCTGCTTCATTTTCCGCAATATGCCGAGATTTTCCTGGTGAACTAGGATTCTAGTTGCTTAGATATCAAGAGAAAGACTCCCTAAATTTCTTCAGGAATTGGGATCCAAGATTCATGGTTCCCTTTTCAAAAGACACACTAAAAAATGCAGACCTAGAAGCCGAGATTGCTGACTAATCTTGTCAAGACACCTTGTAGATTAAGGCGATTGAGAACCCTAAGAACCGGATTCCCTTTCCGTTCTCAGCAAGATACCCTGATTTTCCCTGTCAATTTGGATCCCAAACTCTGAATACAAAAAGACAGAAGCCCAGAGTTTTCCTAGGGTCGTGGAATCAATGACTCCACGTTAACTTTAAAAATACGTAC
>NW_006977765.1:0-697 GCF_000164805.1 Carlito syrichta | reverse complement strand
ATGAATTCCCCTTTTAGTACTGCTTCATGTTATCTCAGAGATTTCGAGTAAGATGTTTCTTCATTTTACTTTATTTCCAGATATCTTTAATCTCTGTTTTGATTTCCATGTTGGCGCAGGAGTTGCCTAGTCTCATGCTCATTAGTGTCTGTGTCTTTGTGCATTTTGGGGAAATTTTGTTGTTGTTGATATTTATTTTTATTCTGTTGTGGTCTGAGAAGGTGCATGGCAGGATTTCAGTCTTGTGAAATATGTTTATGCTTGATTTATTATTGAGGATGTGGTTGATCTTAAAGTACATTCCATGTGGTAATGAGTAGAATGTATATTCCATGGTTATTGATTGGAGTGTTCTGTATGTATCATTTAAGTCCATTTGGTCAACATCACATTGAGATTCTGGATCTCCTTGTTGATTTTTTGTCTTGATGATTTGTCTAGGACTGTGAGAGTGGTATTTAAGTCCCCAACTATGATAGTGTTAGAGTCAATATCTTTTTTAAGTTTACCTAGAAGCAACTTTATGAAAGTTGTGCTCCTACGTTGGGTGCATATATGTTTAGGATGGATATTTCTTTTGATGGGTTGAACATTTTATCATTATGTAGTGGCCTTTGTAATATTTTTAAATTTTTGATAGTGTAAAGGATATTTTTGTCTGATATTAAGATTGAAACTCCTGCTTTTTTGTGTGTTG
>NW_006977764.1:0-741 GCF_000164805.1 Carlito syrichta | reverse complement strand
CTTGGCTAGCTAGGTGACTGGCAAGTTAAGCCAGTTGGTTGCAGGTTGGTCACATAGGTGGCCAACTAGTAAGCCGGCTGGCTAGCCGGCTGACCAGGAGGGTGGTTGGCTATTTAAGCCAGCTGGATATCCCACTGTCTGACCAGCCGGTTTGCTATTTAAGCCGTCTGACAATCCAACTGTCAAACCAGCTGGCTCACTCTTTAAGCTGACTGGCTAACAAGATGGCCAGCCCACTGGCTAGATTGCCAGCTGCCTAGCCAACTATCCAGCCAGGTAGCTAGCTAGTTAAGACAGCTGGCTAGCCATATAGCCAACCAGGTAGCTAGCTAGTTAAGTCAGCTGGCTAGCTAGATAGCCAGCTAACTAGTTAGACAGCAAGTTAAGTCAACTAGCTAGCCAGCTAGCTATTTAAGTGAGCTAGCAATGAAGCTAACTATTCAGGTACCTAGTTTAGTCAGCTAGTTAGTCAGGTTGCTAGTCAGCTAGCCAGTGAAGTCAGCTAGCTATTCAGCTAGCTAGTCAGGTAGAAAGTTAAATCAGCTAGCCATCTAAATAGTCAGTTAGCTAGCTTGTTAAGTCAGCAAACTATACAGCTAGATAGCTTGTTTGCTAGATATTAGTCAGCTAGATAGTCAGCTAGCTAGTCAGCTAGCTAGTTAACTCAGCTAGCAAATCTGCTAGTTACTTAGCTAACTAGTCGGCTAGCAACTCAACTAGCTGATGAGCTATCTAGTGGGT
>NW_006977763.1:0-1070 GCF_000164805.1 Carlito syrichta | reverse complement strand
ACTAGTCAGGTGACTCATGAGCCAACAAGTTAAGTAACCTAGCTAACTCGTTATGCATCTATTTAAATCAGCTAGATAACTCATTTACCAACTAGTTAAAACAGTTAACTGACTGGTTAACTGACTCGTTAAATAAGCTAGCTATCTCATTAGTCAACTACATAAATCAGCTAGCTAAGTAAACTAGCTAACCAGCTAGCTAGCTAAGTCAGCTAGCTAAGTCAGGTAGCTCAGTAGTTAGCTAACTAAGTAAGCTACTTAAGTCTGCTACCTAACTACTTAGGTAATTAGATAAGTCAGCTAATTATTCAGCTAGTTAAACAGTTAGCTAAGTATTTAATTCAGGTAATTAAGCCAGCTAGTTAACTAGTAAAGTCAGTCAGTTAAGTCAGCCTGCTAAGTAATTAAGTCAGCTAGCAAAGTCAGCTACTTAAGTCAGCTTTATAATTTAGTCAGCTTCTTAAGACAGCTAGCTAGCTAGTGAGGTAACGGGTTAAGTCAGCAGGTTGAGTCAGGTAGTTAGCTAGGTAACTAATGGGTTAAGTCAGCTGGTTGAGTCAGCTAGCTAGCTAGTTAGCAAACGGGTGAGTCAGCTGTTTGAGTAGGCTAGCTAGCTAGTTAGCTAACAAGTTAAGTCAGTTAGTTATGTCAGGTGACTAGCTAGTTAAATCAGTTAGTTAAGTCAGCTGGCCAGCCAACTGCCTATCATGGTATCTAAGTAGTTACATCAGCTGGCTAGCCATCTGGCTAGCTAGTTATGTTACCTATTTAAGTCAGTTGGCTAGCCAGCTCGCTAGCTAGTTAAAAAGCTAGTTGACTCAGATGGCTAGAGAGCTGGGTAGCTAGTTATTTCAGCTAGTTAAGTTAGCTGGATAGCAAGCCAGCTAGTTATGTCATTGTGTTATGTCAGCTAGCTAGCTATATAAGTAAGCTAGTTGTCAGCCAGCTAGCTTGATAGCTAGGTAGGTAGCTAACTATTTATTTCCAGTAGTAAGGTCAGCTCGCCATCTTGTTAGCTAGCTAGTTTAGTCAGCTAGATAAGTCAGCTGGCTAGCTAGTAAGTCAGCTGG
>NW_006977762.1:0-3228 GCF_000164805.1 Carlito syrichta | reverse complement strand
TTACCCTCTCCCAAAAAAGAGAAAGAGCTGAATTTAAGTTTATTTGTTCCTTTTCTGAGCCTGTTTCATCACCTATAAAATAATCATTAATTGTAATCATATATCCTCTGAGCTTAAAGAACAGCCATTTTAACATTGCTTAAGCTAGCTATTTATTCTACTCCCTACTTCCTAATCATTAGCTAAGGACAGAACCAGCTTTCTGGAGTGAGTTACTGATAACTGTTTCCCAACTCCCAACTATGTCTTATATGGCTTACTCCTCTGTTCTCAGCATTTGTTTTCCAGTTATATAAGACCATGCTGACCTAATCTATTATAATCAGCCTTTTCTGTCTGCCCACCAGCCCACCATCTAGAGTCACAGGACTGCTGGCCTGGCAACACCAAGGACATAAGACCAGTGTTATCAATACTTAGCTATGCAGGTGCTACAGATGTTTTTACCCTGACTCCTTGTTAAATGTTAAAACGTCTCCTTCCTCAATTACAATACCATGCTGCTCTTGCCTGCATGGGGTACATTTCGAGACTGTTCTAAGTGTGAATAAACTCTTTTACTTTGTCTCCACAATTATTTGCTTTATTCCCATGTCACTAGCCCAAGAAACCTCAGATTACCCAAACATATGCTCTTTAGGATTTCTGAAAACAATACAACTTTCCATGTAAGATCTCAGGGAGGTACTAGTGGGTTTCTTCACTCAAAATTATTACATCTTCTGTGCAAAATAACTTAACGAACTGGGAGGAGTGTCCATTTAAGTATGAGTGTCCCCAACACTAACAGTCGGCCTGTCTTTACCTGAGAGCAATGGTCATAGTCTCATTTATGAAAGGACTGAGAAGCAACCACAGAATATGACAGATATTGGCCCTTTCAGCTTCTGCAGGTGGTTAAATGAAGGTCAATGTCTGTAAGCAAGGGACACCTGGACCAAGTGTGTGCCAGTGAGGGAGGCACAGACCACAGAATACTTTTCAGGGATGTGGTTTCTGGTCTTAATCTTGGCTGAGAAACATCCAGAAAAGTTGTATCTTGACCCCAGTCACTGTGAACATGATGACATTGACTCACATGGGTTACCACCACCAAACACCAATATCCCAAAGAGTCAGTTTGGCACCCTAAGTGCCAGGATAAGACACCGGACAGAGAAGAGCACCATATGTTCTCCTTGAACAATTATAAGTGGACATTGAAAAATTATAATACTACAAGAAAGGGATTGGCAGTAGTGGGAAACTGTCAAGGGAAGGGGGCTGGGATTGGAAGTTGAGGGAAACTGCTAGGGGAGGGAGGGGCATACCTCATCAACAAGGATACCTGCTTAATCAACATTTGTATACCTAACCCTGAATTGCACCCCACATCTTTATAATAATAATAACAACAAAAAGACACCAGATAGAAAGAACCTTGGCAGCAACCCATGCAATGCCCAGATGCTTCACTACTGTGCATGCTTACTAAGACACCTGAACAGGATTTTTGGTGGGTACAGCACCTTTGTTCAGCCAGGGGTCATGAGCACAGACAGGCTGATGGTATTGTATAAGGCTGTGTACTCTGCATAATTCACAAAATGAAAAGCTAAGCGTTGTGTGTCCTTCCAGATGTTTCCATATCCTTGAAAGACATGAGGAAATAGGCCCATAAATGCAATATTTGTCTTTAGTGGGCCAGTCTAAAGATTTTCTTCTTGTGGGTTCTTGCAATCTTGTATCACACACTACCTATTCAATGGCACTAGAAAAGTACCTGGACAAATTGATCAAGGCCTCTCTAAATCTTACCACCAAGAAAAATAATTGTAGCCTCCCCAAACTATATAGGTCTTACACTAAATGTAACATTTCCTCTCCCAAACCAGATTAGTCCACATATCAATCAATAAAAACTAAGCTTTAATGCACTTTATGACAGCTACAAGAGAAGGTAGTGGGAAAAGCACTCACTAGAAGAAAAAGAACGAAGCCAATACTGGCCAAGCCTGGCTGACTGCAGACATCTGTTCCTTAGACTTGGGTGTACAATATGACTCACCACCATATCCTTTCCACAGAATCCTCTTCCATTGTCCCCTAAAACCCATTAGTCAACTTAGTTCATGATACTGCAAAATAAAACCATCATCAAGAGAAAAGCACTCAATATGTCTTACAATGTTGAAGTTGTAAAAATATGACAAGGAAAAGAACACATAGATAAAACAGAACATTTAAAAACAGTCTATATTCTACATACACACTAATGAATGACATAATCGAGGTGATAAGACATGAAACAAACTGGGAACTTATATTAAGCTGATTCTCTTTAGCTACAGAATTCACAGCAATTTCTGGACTATCAGCCTACCTTAAAAATATTGTGTTGTCTGTTCTGTGAATATAAAATGAGTGTCAACTAGTTTCTCACAGAGATTTAAAAAAATCTGCATGAATCTCTTGTTTCCTGCACTCTCACCTTGCCTGTTTTCTGTTCTCCACTAATATCTTTTTCTTTCTCTATTGTTCTCTACATTTTTTGACCATCCACCCAAGCAGAGCAGACAGAGAATCCTAGATACCCAAGATTTTACAGTGGCTGTTTGCAAAGTGGAAGAGGCTCTAGTAACTGCCACACTGTGGAAGAGAATGCCTCTCAAGTATAAAGGAGCAGGATGGCAGGGTGTCTGCATAGCCCAGGGAGCTAGAGGTAGAAAATTATGGTCCAAAAGAACAGTGGCCAAAGGCCAGAAAAGAAAGGTATGCAGTCAGCTGTCTTCCACCACTCTAGTGTTTGCTTCTAGAAGGGAGAGTACATTTTTTTAAACATGAAAACATGTTTAAAACACAATGGAAAGAAGATTCTTGCTCTGGAAGCTGATAGAAAGTAACACCCATTATTGGAAGTACACAAGACCAAGACTTCAGAAACAATGCCTAAATCAGGGCAGAGAAAGGAGAGAAGAGACATTTAGCACAAACTGGCTTAGCTCGGCCCAGTCCAAGGAAGACAGGATTCAAAAAGAAGAAACAAAAAAAGCCTAGAACTCTGGGGGGCCAGCCCCCCAAAAGAGATTTAGAGGGTCCCTGGAAGGTGGGGCAGCGTCGGCGAATATTCTGGAGAAATAAGGAGAAAGAAAGAGGCTGGACTCTGTCTAGTGCAGAAGCCGATTCTGTAGTAGGGATAGATATTGAAAGAAAGATGGAGGGATAGATATAAGAGAAAGAAAGAAAGTG
>NW_006977761.1:0-643 GCF_000164805.1 Carlito syrichta | reverse complement strand
CCATTCTCTTGGCCTGGGCTTCATAAATTCCTGCAATCACATGCTCTCCACTTGTCTGACATCCTGGTCTTCTTACCAGGTCTTGAAATCTGGACCGGAGGTGATCCTCACGATGAGGCCTGCCCTCACCCAAGGCTTTCTCGGTTTTGTGTGAGGTCAAGGTGTGGGCCTGTTATGATGTCCAGCCTGGTGTTGAGCTCCTGAGCTCTGCCATCTTCCCGTCTCAGATTTCCCAAGAGCTGAGGAGACAGGCATGCGTCACATGTCCATCCCTGCCCCCCTGAAGGTTTGAGAGTCATGCCCTCCCTTTCCCTGAGGCGAGGAGCCTGCTGGTCCACCTTGGGGATCAAGGCGGGTGAACGGGTGAGTGCATCGGAAGAGACACACCCCTGCACCTGGCGCTCCCCATGGGTAGCATTTGGTGGGTGACTCTGGCTGCCCTCTCTGGGATCCCACATTATCAGAAAGGAGGGATCTTCGCAGTGGGGCCCCAAGAGGGGTATGGAGGCTGGGGGTGAAGTCTCAGGCCTGTCATCACATTGCTATGGGAGCTTGAGGTGAGAGGATGGCCTGAGCTCCCGGATTCGAGACAAGCCCGGATACCTTTGTCTAGACCTCGTCTTTACAAGAAGCCAAAAAAAAA
>NW_006977760.1:0-710 GCF_000164805.1 Carlito syrichta | reverse complement strand
CCAGGAGTTGCCTAGTCTCATGCACTTTAGTGTCCATGTCTTTGTGCATTTTGGGGAAATTTTGTTGTTGTTGATATTTATTTTTATTCTATTGTGGTCTGAGAAGGTGCATGGCAGGATTTCAGTCTTGTGAAATATGTTTATGCTTGATTTATTGTTGAGGATGTGGTTGATCTTAAAGTACATTCCATGTGGTAATGAGTAGAATGTATATTCCGTGGTTGTTGATTGGAGTGTTCTGTATGTATCAGTTAAGCCCATTTGGTCAAGCATTACATTGAGATTCTGGATCTCCTTGTTGATTTTTTGTCTTGATGATTTGTCTAGGACTGTGAGAGTGGTATTTAAGTCCCCAACTATGATAGTGTTCGAGTCAATATCTTTTTTAAGTTTATCTAGAAGCCACTTTATGAAAGTTGTGCTCCTATGTTGGGTGCATAGATGTTTAGGATGGATATTTCTTTTGATGGGTTGAACATTTTATCATTATGTAGTGACCTTTGTAATATTTTTAAATTTTTGATAGTGTAAAGGATATTTTTGTCTGATATTAAGATTGAAACTCCTGCTTTCTTTTGTGTTCCATTTACCTGAAAATTTTTTTCCCATCCTCTAACTTTGAGTCTGTGAGTGTTCTTTCTGGTGAGATGAGTCTCTTGGAGACAATATAATGTTGCCTCATAATATTTTATCCATTTTACCATTCTGTG
>NW_006977759.1:0-4365 GCF_000164805.1 Carlito syrichta | reverse complement strand
TCAGTATCATACGTCAATAATAAGGCAAGGAGCATCAGACGGAACTGAAAAGGCAAGTAGTCCAGACGGCACTAAAAATGCAGGTAGTGTCAGACAGCACTAAACAAGGTAGCTAGTATCAGACGGCACAAACAAGGCAAGTAGTATCAGACGGCACTTACAAGGCAAGTAATATCAGGCGTCACTGAAAGGCAAGAAGTATCAGATGGCATTGACAAGGCAAGTAGTATCAGACGACACTATGAAGGGAAGTAGTATCAGACGACACTAAGATGGCAAGTAGTATCAGACGACACTAAGTAGGCAAGTAATATCAGATGATATTAAGATGGCAAGTAGTATCAGAAGACACTTAGGAGGCAAGCAGTATCAGACGACACTAAGAAGACAAGTATTATAAGACAACACTAAGTAGGCATGTAGGACCAGATGACACTAATAAGGCAAGTAGTACATAAGACACTAATAAGGCATGTACTATCATAAGACACTAATATGGCAGGTAGCATCATAAGACACGAATAATGCAAGTAGTAACATAAGACAAGAATATGGAAAATAGTATCATAAGACATGATTTAGGCAATTAGTATCAGACTATTTTAAGAAGGCAAGTAGTATCATAAGACACTAATAAGGCAAGTAGTATGATATGACACGTATAAGGCAAGCAGTACCATAAGACTGAAATAAGACAAGTAGTATCATAAGACAAGAATAAGGCAAGTAGTGTCATAAGAAACGAATAAGGCAAATAGTATCATAAGACTCGAATATGACAAATAGTATTATAAGACACGAATAAGTCACGTAGTATCATAGGACACCAATTAGGCATTTGTATCATAAGAAACTAATGAGGGAAGTAGTATCATACGACAGTTATAAGGCAAGTAGTATCAGACGACACTAATAACGCAAGTAGTAACATAAGAAACTAATAAGGCATGTAATATCAGACGACACTAATATGGCAAGTAGTATCATAAGACGCTAATAAGGCAAGTAGCATCCTTAGACACTAATAAGGCAAGTAACATCAGACGACACTAGTAAGGCAACTAGTGGTAGACGATACTAATAAAGCAAGCAGTATCAGACGACACTAATAAGGTAAGTAGTATCATAGAAGGTTAGTAACACAAGAAATATCATATGACACTGATAATGCAAGTAGAATCAAACGACACTAATAAGGCAAGTAGTATCAGACGACACTAATAAGGCAAATAGTATCATAAGACACTAATAAGGCAAGTAGGATCTGGCGACACTAATAAGGCAATAGTATAAAAAGACAGTAATAAGGCAAGTAGTATCAGACGACACTAATAAGGCAAGTAGTATGAGACGATATATAAGGCAAGTAGAATTATAAGACACTCTTAAGGCAAGTAGTATCATAAGACACTTTTCAGGAAAGTAGTATCAGATGACACTAATGAGGGAAGTAGTATCCTAAGACACTAATAAGGCAAGGAGTGCCAGATGACACTAATAATGCAAGTAATATCAGACTTTTATAAGGTAAGTCGTATTATAAGAGACTAATAAGGCAAATAGTATCATAAGACACTAATAAGCCAAGTAGTATCAGACGACACTAATATATGCAAGTAGTATCAGACGACTCTAATAAATCAAGTATTATCAGACGACACTAATAACGCAGGTGGTATCAGACAACACTAAGAAAGCAAGTAGTATCAGACGGCACTAATAAGGTAAGTAGAATCATAAGGCAAGTAGTATCATAAGACACTTATAAGGAAAGTAGTATCAGATGACACTAATAAGGCAAGTAGTATCCAAAGACACTAATAAGGCAAGGAGTATCAGGTGACACTAATAATGCAAGTAGTATCAGACGATACTAAGAAGGCTAGTAGTAACAGACGACACTATGATGGCAAGTAGTATCAGACGACACTAAGAAAGCAAATAATATCAGATGACACTAAGATGGCAAGCATATAGACTACACTAAGATGACAAGGAGTATCAGACGATACCTAGAAGGCAAATAGTATCAAACAACACTAAGAAAGCAAGTAGTATCATATGTCACTAAGAAGTCAAGTAGTATAAGAAGACACTAAGAAGCCAAGTAGTATCATACGTCACTAAGATGGCAAGTAGTATTAGACGACACTAAGAAGGCAAGTAGGATCAGACGACACTAAGAAGGTAATAGTATCAGACGACACTAAGAAGTCAAGGAGTATCAGAGGACACCTAGAAGGCAAGTAGTATCAGACGACACTAAGAAGGCAAGTAGTATCAGACGGCACTAAGCAGGCAAGAAGTATTAGATGGCACTAAGAAGGCAAGCAGTATCACACGGCACTAAGAAGGCTAGTGGTATTAGACGACACTAAGAAGGTAAGTAGTATCAGATGGCATTAATAAGGCAAGTAGTATCAGGTGGCACTAATAAGACAGGTAGTATCGGATGTCACTAATAAGGCAAATAGAATCAGACGACACTAATAAGGCAAGGAGTATCGGACAGCACTAATAAGGTAAGGAATATCGTTTGGCACTAATAAGGCAAGGAGTATCAGACTGCACTAATAAGGCAAGGAGTATCAGACGGCACTAATAAGGCAGCTAGTATCAGACGACAATAATATCGCAAGTAGAATCAGACGACACTAATATGTCAAGAAGTATCAGACGACACTAATAAGGCGAGTGGTATCATAAGACATTAATTACGCAAGTAGTATCACACAACACTAATAAGGCAAGTAGTATCATAAGACACAAATAAGATAATAGTATCATAAGGCACTAATAAGGCAAGTAGTATCATAAGACACAAATAAGATAATAGTATCATAAGGCACTAATATGGCAAGTAGTATCAGACGACACTAAGAAGGCAAGTAGTATCATAGAACAGTAATAAGGCAAAAAGTATCACATGACACTAATAACTCAAGTAGTATCAGACGACACTAATAAGGAAAGTAGTAACAGACGACACTGATAGTGCAAGTAGTATCAAATGAAACTATTAACGCAAGTGTTATCATAAGACACTAATAAGGCAATTAGTATCAGATGAAACTAATACGGCAAATAGTTTTATAAGACATTAATGAGGCAAGTAGTATCATAAGACACTAATAAAGCACATAGTATCAGACGAAACTAATTAGACAGGTAGTTTCAGACGACACTGATAAGGCAAATAGTAACAGATGACACTAGTAAGGCACATATTCTCAGACGACACTAATAAGGCAAGAAGTCCCAGACGACACTGATAAAGAAAGTAGTTTCAGAAGACACTAATAAGAGAAGTAGTGTCAGACGACACTAATAAGGCAAGTAGTATCATAAGACATTAATATGTCAAGGAGAATCAGGCGACACAAATAAGGCAAGTAATATCAGACCACACAAATAAGGCGAGTAGTATCATAAGACACTAATAAGGCAAGTAGTATTAGATAACACTAATAAGGCAAGTAGTATCATAAGACACTAATAAGACAAGTAGTATCAGGCGACACTAATAAGGCAAGTAGTATCATAAGACACAAATAAGGCAAGTAGTATCATAGGACACTAATAAGGCAAGTAGTATCATAAGAAACTAATAAGGCAAGTAGTATCAGACAACACTAATAAGGCAATAGTATCAAAAGGCAGCAATAAGGCAAGGAGTATCAGACGACACTAATAAGGCCAGTATTATCAGACGACGTATAAGGCAAGTAGTATCATAAGAAACTTATAACGCAAGTAGTATCATAAGAAACTAATAAAGAAAGTAGTATCAGACGACACTAATGAGGCAAGTACTATCATATGACATTTATATAACAAGTATTATAAGAAGACGCTAATAAAGGCAAGTAGTATCAGACGACACTTATAAGGCAAGTAGTATCATAAGAGACTAATAAGGCATGTGGTATCATAGGACACTAATAAGGCAAGTAATATCAGATGACACTGGTAAGGCAAGTAGTGTTAGATGAAACTAATACAGTAAGCAGTATGTGACGACACTAATAAGGCAAGTAGAATCATAAGACCCTTATAAGGCAAGCAGTATCATAAGACACTAATAAGGGAAGAAGCAACATAAGACACTAAAAAGGTAAGTAGTATCAGACGACACTAATAAGGCAAGTAGTATCAGACGACACAAATAAGTCAAGAAGTATCAGATGACACTAATAAGGCAAGTAGTATCAGGAGACGCTAATAAGGCAAGTAATATCAGGAGACACTAATAAGGCAAGTAGTGTCAGACGATACTAATGAGCCAAGTAGTGTCAGACGACAGTAATGAGGTAAGTAGTATCAGATGACACTAATAAAGCAAGTAGTATCAGACGACACTAATAT
>NW_006977758.1:0-525 GCF_000164805.1 Carlito syrichta | reverse complement strand
TGTCAATGTGCATTCCAAAACTATGTATACGAAAAAGAGAGATGCTCAGAAAGTTTCCTAGAGTTGTGGAATCCATGATCCCTGGTTAGGTTTAAAACACGTACTAAACGTTTGCAACTGCAAAACCCTTGTCCCCTCTCAAAATAAAAAGAAAAACAGAAGGGGAAGGATTACAGGGTTCACCTTAAGACAGGAGTTAAATCCAAATTTGGCGAGAAGATTCTTTTTGTCCTGGAATCTGGCCTTAGTTGTTCCGTGGACCCTAACGGACTTGGAGTGCCCGATACACGTTTACAACTTTCAAGAGGACTAGAATGTTGCTGGAGTCCTGAAATAACCTATTCATAATATCCGCATGCTAAATTGCTCCGAAACATTTGGGGAGCTCGAAGCGCTATTTCTTGTTTGTCCCATAGCAGACACCCTGGGAGTTGTTTGAATTGAGGACACGTACATCAAAGATTCTTTATTTTTCCTTAGATAGAGGCCATGTAGTGTCCTGTATAAGAGGACTCTCATTCCCTG
>NW_006977757.1:0-706 GCF_000164805.1 Carlito syrichta | reverse complement strand
TAGTCAACTGACTTGAACTGACTTAATTATTTAGCCAGCTGGTTTCTAGCTGACTTAACTAACTGATTTACACAGCTAGTCAGCTGGCTAGCCAACTGAATTAAAGAGCTGGCTCCCTATCTAGTAAGCTGGCTGGAAAACTGACTTACCTAGCTGACTTAAGCTAGCAAGCTGGCTTGCCAACTCACTTAACTAGCTAGCTAGCTACCTAGCCAGCATGCTAGCCAACTGACTTAACTAGCTGACTTGAACAGCTAACCTGCTGGCTAGCAAGCTGACTTGTCTAGCTAGCTACCTACCTAACCAGCTGTCTAGACAGTTGACTAAACTAGCTGAATTAACCAACTAGCCAGTTGGATAGGCAGCTGACTTAACTCGAAGACATCACTAGCTAGCCAGATAGCTATCTAGCTGACTTAACTAGCTAGCTACCTACCTTGCCAGTAGGCTAGCCAGCTCTTTTAACTAGCTGAATTAACCAGCAATCCAGCTGGCTAGCCAAATAACGTAACTACCTTTCTATATAGCTAGCCGGCTGGCAAGCCAACTGACTTAATTAGCTAATTAGCTAGCTTGCTACTAGCTAGACAGCTGACTTAAATAGTTAGCTAACTAGCTCGCTACCTAGCAGTCCAGCTGATTTAAAAAGTTAGCAAAATAGCTCACTACCTAGCTAACAAGCTGACTTAAATAGTTAGCTTCCTAG
>NW_006977756.1:0-669 GCF_000164805.1 Carlito syrichta | reverse complement strand
GGGAGATGAGGCCAGGGGAAGAAGACAGAGGAGCAAGGGAAGGACCCAAAGGGGGGCAGCATTTCCTGTCTGCATGTCCATGGAGTGGCCAGATGAGAGGACAGCACTGACAGGGCCAGAGGTGGATAGGGAAGGAGCTGGAAGGAGTAGCAGGTGGCACAGCTCCCATCCATGGGGCATTTCCTCAAGTAAGAGTCTGTCATCTTCATGGCCACCCCGTGTGGAGGCTGGTTCATTTTGCAGGTGAGAAAGAGGATGGCTGGTACAGTGGTGCAGGCCTGGAATTTCATCTACTCAGGTGGCTGAAGTGTGAGTATCACTTGAGCTCAGGAGTTTGAGGCCAGTTCGAACAACATAGTGGAGACCCCCATCTCTTGAAAGAAATAATAAAATAAACATGAATAACAAAGAAAAGAAGGCAGAAGTGGGAGGATTGCTTGACCCCAGAAGTTCAAACCAGTCTGGGCAACGAAGCAAGATCTCAACTCTGAAAAAAAATCCAAAAAAAAAAAATTAGCCAGGCATGGTCATGTACACCTATAGTCCCAGCTACTTAGGATGCTGACACAGGAAGTTTGCTGGAGTCCAGAAAGTTAGAGGCAATGGTAAGTGATCTGCCACTACATTCCAGCCTGGACCACAGAGTGAGACTCCAACTCAAAAAAAAAA
>NW_006977755.1:0-815 GCF_000164805.1 Carlito syrichta | reverse complement strand
TTTGTGGTGTTAATTTTATATATTTTAAGGGATGCCCAGATAGCAGTTAAAACCATTATTCTGCATGTGTCTGTGAGTGTATTCCCAGAAGAGTTTAGCATTTGAATCAGCAGACTTTTCTCCACTTCCATGCTAGCATCTGTTTTATTTATTGTTGATAGCCATCTTTACTGGTCTGTCAATGTGGTTTTGATTTGAATTTCTCTGATGACTAGTGAGGGCTGAGTATTTTTTATTGAACCTATTGGCTGCTTGTATGTCTTCTCTTAAGAAGTGTCTATTCATGTCCTTTTCCTACTTTTTAATAGGGCTGTTTTATTTCCTTTCAGCTAGTTTGAATTCCCTGGAAATCCTGATGCTAGGCACTTGTCAGATACATAATTACCTTTTTTTCCCATTCTGTGGGTTGTCTTCCCACTCTTGATGGTTTACTTTGTTGTATAGAAGATTTTCAGTTTGTTGAGGTCCCACTTATCTATCATAAGTTTTAAGGCATTCGCTTTTAGGGACTTGATAAAATTGGTGGCCTACTCCAATGTGCATAATTGTGTTTCCCATGTTTTCTTCTAAGATTCTTATAATTTGAGGTTTTACAATTAGGCCTTTGATGGATTTAGAATTGTTTTTATTTTGGTGATAGGTAGGTATCCAGTTTCATTCTTCTTCATGTGGTCAGCCAGTTTTCCTAGCACCATTTGCTAAATAAGTTCTCTTCTCTCTGACAGTTGTTTTTAATGGCTTTGTTGGAGTTGGTTGAGAGATCAAGTTTTTGCTTCCAAAATCTTAGGTGCTGACAGTGGGCATATTGGTCAGAT
>NW_006977754.1:0-764 GCF_000164805.1 Carlito syrichta | reverse complement strand
GGGATCACTGTCACCTCTCTTGCGACCGAGACGTCATGCCTGCAGTAAGTCTCCTGCCGTCTGCCCTGAGGCTGGCAGCCATCTTGCCATCTTCAGCCTCTGCCGTCCCCGTCCAGCCCCACCTCCTCTGGGGCAAGCAACTGAAATAGCACCACCTGCTGGCGATTCAAGGTAACAACACCGAGTTGTAGGCCAGAGTGGTGAACAGAGGGTGATCTGAACTGTTCTTCACAGCAGACCAGGGGTAACTGACCGTAACTGCAAACTAATTTACCAGCTTGAAAAGAAAACTAGGAATCAGACCTGAAAGGACATTGGACTTAAACGAAATGTCTCAGAGTGTGCTTCATTGATTCTGTTAGTTTAATGACTTAATTCTATTCCTACTGTATTGTTCCCTTCTTTCTCTTTTCCTTTTCCTTTTCTTCTCTTTTCTTCTCTCTGTAAACCATGTCTTTGTATAGAGGAACAGCACATTAATAAGGTGGTTGGATAGCTGGTATGCTAGCATCACTATGTTTTATTTTTGTTTGTATGAGAGTTGGTTCATCTATAGCTGTGGTCTATTGTTTTTATCTGTCACAGTACAGGCCTCTCTATTTGTTGGCACACTCGTTTGTTTCCCCCCTTACTCCTCTATCTCTCAACCCCCCTCTTCAACACACTGTCTGCTCCATTCTCTCCCCTCTGCTAACCACATTTTATTTCAGGGAGTAAACCTACAGCACCACTGCATGGACAGATTCCAAGGCAGTGGGAAGTGG
>NW_006977753.1:0-7792 GCF_000164805.1 Carlito syrichta | reverse complement strand
ACTTACCTAACAGTCTTAACTAGCTAGCCAGAAAACTTAACTAACTGACTTAACTAGCTAGCTACATAGCTAGCCAGCTGACTTAACTAGATGACTTATATAGCTAGCTACCTAGCTAGAAAGAAGGATGGCCAGCTGACTTAACTAGCTAACTTAACCAGCTAGCCAGCTGGTTAGCCACCTGACTTAACTAGATGACTTAACTAGCTAGCCAGCTGATTGGCCAGCTGAATTAACTCTCTGATTTAACCAGCTAGCCAGTTGGCTAGCCAGCTGACTCAACGAGTTAGCTACCTAGCTATCCAGCTGGGATGCCAGCTGAATTAGCTAGATGATGTAACTAGGCAGACAGCTGGCTAGGCAGCTGACTTAACTATCTTGTTACCTAGCTAGCCAGCTGGCTAGCCAGCTGAATTAACTAGCTGATTTAACCAGCCAGCCAGCTGGTTAGCAAGCTGACTCAACTATCTAACTTAACTAGCTAGCCAGCTGGCTATCCAGCTGACTTAACAAACTCTCTACATATCTAGACAGCTGGCTACCCAGCTGACTTAACTAGCTGACGTAAATAGCTGACCTGCTTGCTAGTCAGCTGAATTAACTATCTTGCTATATAGCTAGCCAGGTGGCTAGACAGCTGATTTAACTAGTTGACTTAAGCAGCTAGCCAGCTGTCTAGCCACCTCACTTTATTAGCAATCTACCTAGCTAGCCAGCTGGCTAGCCAGCTGACTTAACTAGGTGACTTAAATAGCTATCCAGCAGGCTAGACAACTGACTTAATCTGGCTAATTAGCTAGCCAGCTGTTTTGCCAGATGACTTAACTAGCAAGCCAACTGGCTAGCAGGCTGACCTAACTGCCTAGCTACCTAGCTAGCCGGGTGGATACCCAGCTGACTTAATTAACTAGCTGACTTACTTCCCTAGCTACCTAGCTAACCAGCTGGCTAGTGAGATGACATAACCAGGTTAGTTAACTAGCTAGCTCACTGTCTAGCCAGCTGACTTAACTAGCTAGCTACTCAACTAGCTAGCTGGCTAGTCAGCTTACTAAACTCACTGACTTAACTAGCTAGCAAGCTGACTTAACTAGCTGACTTATCATCTACCTACCTAGCTATCCAGCTGTCTTAACTAGCTGAAATACCTAGCTAGCCAGATGGCTAGCCCTCTGAACTAACTAGCTTTTTAACTACCTAACCAGCTGAATAGCCAACTGACTTAATGAGTTGACTTAACTAACTAGCCAACTGGTTGCCAACTGACTTATCTAGCTGACTTAACCAGTCAGTTGGCTATCCAGGTGACTAAATTAGCTGACTACTTATCTAGCAAGCTGGCTAGCCAACTGACTAACCTAGCTGACTTAAGCTTGCAAGCTTTCTAGCCAGCTCACTTAACTATCTTGCTTACTACCTAGCTAGCAGGCTAGCAAGCTGAATTAACTAGGTGCATTGAACAGCTAACCTGCTGGCTATCATGCTGACTTATCTATCTAGCTACCTATATAGTCAGCTGGCTAGACAGCTGAGTAAACTAGCTGTCTTAACCAGCTAGCCAGTTGGCTAGCCAGCTGACTTAACACACTGAAATCACTAGCTAGCCAGGTAGCTATCTAGCTGACTTAATTATCTAGTTAACATCCTTGAAAGTTGGCTAGCCAGTTCTCTTAGCTAGCTGAATTAACCAGCTAACCAGCTATCTAGCCAACTGACTTAACTAGCTTACTACCAAGTTAGCCAGTTGGCTAGCCAGCTGACGTAACTAGCTGACTTAACTAGCTAGCTCCCTAGATAGTGAACTGACTTAAATAGTTAGCTAACTAGCTAGCAACATAGCTAACAAGCTGACTTAAATAGTTAGCTGACTAGGTAGCTAGCTGACTTATCCAGCTAGCTAACTAATTAGCTTACTCATTATACAACGTGCTAGCTAGGTGACTTAATTATCTGACTTAACTCATTAGCTAAGGAGCTAGCTAGGTGACACAACCAGCTGACACAACTCATTAGCTAACTAGCTATCTAGCCTACTCAAGCAGCTGAGCCAACTCGTTTGGTCACTAGCTAACTAGTTGACACAACTAGCTCATTTAACCCGTTAGTTAACTAGCTGACAACTTTACTCAACCTTCTGACATAACCCGTTGGCTCACTATTTAGCTAACTGTCTTAACCAGCTGAATAATTTAAAAAGCTGCCTTAACTAACTGACTTAGGTAGCTTATTTAACTATTTAGCTAGCTGACTTAACTGACTGACTTAACTAGTTAGCTAGCTGATTTTCCCTGAATTAAATAGTTAGAGAACTATTTAACTAGCTGAATAACTAGCTGATTTAATATTAGCTAACTTGTTAGGTAGCTGACTTAAGTAGCTTACTTAAATATTTAACTATCTAGTAAGCTAGCTGACTTAGCTAGCTAGCAAGTGAACTAGCTGACATAGGTACCTGACTTAACTAGTTGGATAATGAGATAGCTAGCTGACTTAAAGAGTTGGTTAACGAGTTAGCTAACTGTTTTATCTCGTTGGTAAATGAGTTATTTAGCTGTCAACTAGTTGGTTAACGAGTTAGCAAGGTGACTTAAATTTTTGGCTGACGAGTAGGGGGACAACTTAGATAATTTCACATGTTGGCTGACTACTCAGCCGACTTGTTAGCTGGCTTAACATGTCAGCCGACTAGTCGGCCGACTAATTAGCTGGCTTAACCAGCTGACTAACTTGTTGGCTCACTAATTAGCAAGGTTAACTTGTTGCCTGCTGGTTTGGTGGCCAAAGTAGTCTGCTGACTAGTTGGCCCAACTAGTTAGGAGACCTAACTTGTTGGCTGACTAATTAGCTGAGCGAACTTGAGAACTTACAAATTGTTTGACTAGTCAGCCCATTGGTTAGCTGACTTATCTAGCTGGCCAGCTAGTTGGCAGACCGGTTATCTTACTTAGGTAGTCAGCCAGCAAGTGAGCCGACAGGTGAGTTGACTTATCTAGTTGGCCTGTGAGTGAGCCAACTGGTCATCCGAATTTAGTCAGCTGGCGAGTGAGACAACTGGCCAGAAGAATTAACAAGTCAGTCGGCGAATGAGCTGACTGGTGAGCTGACTTAACTAAGTGGCCGGTGAGTGAGCCGACAGGTGAGCTGCCTTAACTAGCCAGACAGCGATTGAGCCAACAGGTGAGTTGACTTAACTAGTTGGCTGGAGAGCTGGTAGGCAGGCGAGGGAGCCGACTAGTTAGCTTACCTGATGAGAAGCAAGCGAGCCCACTAATTAGCTGACCAGCTAGCTGATTTGATAGCTGACTAGATAGCTAGGAAATATCTGATTTGCTAACTGACTTAAATAGCTAGCTGACGAGCTAGCTGGCTATCTAACTGACATAACTGGCTAGCAAACAAGCTATCTAGCTGTCTAGTCAGCTGACTTAACTGGCTAGCTAATTGGCTAGTCAGCTGGCTAGCTGACTTATCTAGCTAACTGACTAGCTAGATGACTTAACTAACTGAGAAGGCAGTTGACTGGCTAGCAGATTAGTCAGCTGACTTAATTAGCTAGCTACCTGGTTGGCTAGATGACTAGCCAGTTGGCTTAACTAGCTAGCTACCTGGATGGCTAGATAGCTAGGCAGCCGGCTATCTTGATAACGGACTGGTAAGCTGGCTAGCCAGTCAGCTTTAATAGCCAGCCGACTGGTTAGACAGTCAGATAGCCAGCCAGCTTAACTAGCCAGGCACCATGGTGGTAAGCTGGCTAGCCAGACGGTTTAACTAGCTGACCACCTACCTGACCAGCCTGCTAACCAGTCAGCTTAACTTGCCAGACACCTAGGTAGCCAGCTGGCTAACCAGCTGACATAACTATCTGACTTAACTAGATAGCCATCCGGCTAGCCAGTTGGCTTAACTTGCTAGCCACCTAACTAGCCAGCTGGCTAAAAAGCTAACTTAACTCGCTGACTTACCAAGATAGCCAGTCCTCTAGCCAGCTGACATAATTAGCTACCTACCTACCTAGCCAGGTGGCTAGCCAGCTAACTTAATTAGCTGATGCAACCAGTTAGCCAGCTGGCTAGCCAGATGACTTAACTAGCTAGCTACCTAGTTAGCAGATGGACAGCCACTTGCATTAACTAGCAGACTTAACTAGCTAGACAGCTGGCTAGCCAGCTGACTCAACCAGGTGACTTAACTCATTAGCCAGCTGGCTAACCAGCTGATTGAACTAGCTGACATCACTAGCTACCCAGGTGGCTAGTCAGCTGACGTAACTAGTTAGCTACATATGTATCCTGCATGCTTGCCAGATGATTTAACTATCTAGTTACCTAGCTAGCCAGCTAGCTAGCAAGCTGACTTAACTAGGTGACCTAACTAGCTAACTAGCTGACTAGTCAGTTTATTACACAGCTAGGCAGCTGACTTAACTAGCTGAATTAACTAGCAGGCTATCTAGCTAGCCTGCTGATTTTAATAGCTGAAATATCTAGCTAGATACCTAGCTAGCTATATAGCTAGCTTGCTGACTTATCTAGCTGACTTAATAAGCCAGCTAGCTGACATAACTAGCTGACTTAATTAGCTAGCTACCTAGCTAGCCAGCTGAAATAACTAGCAGATATAACTAGCTAGCCAGCTGTCTAGCTGTCTAGCCATCTGACTTAAGTAGCTTTTTAACTACCTAGAAAACTGGCCAGCCAACTGACTTAATGAGGTGTCTTAACTAGCTAGCCAACTGGTTAGCCAGCTGACTGAACTAGCTGATTAACAAGCTAGGCAGCTTGCCAGCCAGGTGACTAAACTAGCTGAATCAACTAGTTATCCAGCTGCCTAGCCAGCTGACTTAACTAGCTCTCTACCTCTCTAGGCACCTGTATAGCCAGCTGACTTATCTAGCTGACATAATTAGCTAGCCAGCTGGCTAGTAAACTGACTTAACTAGGCCACTACTTAGTTAGTCAGCTGTCTTAACTAGCTGTCTTAACTAGCTGGCCTGCTTTCTAACCAGGTGAATTAACTAGCTTGCTACACAGCTAGACACCTTTCTATCCATTTGAATTAATAAGGTGACATAACTAGCTGGCCAGCTGTCTAGCCAGCTGAATAAATAACAAGCTACCTAACTAGCCAGCGGGCTAGTCAGCTGACTTAACTAGTTGATTTAACTATCTAGCAAGCTGGCTATACAGCTGACATAACTAGCTACCTACCTAGCTAGTAAGCTGGCTAGCAAGCTGACTTACCTAGCTGACTTAAGTATAAGCCAACTGGATAACCATCTGACTTAATTGCCTATCTACCTAGCTAACCTGCAGCCTAGCCAGCTGACTTAACTAGCTGACTTAATGAAGTAGCCAGCTGGCTAGCCAGCAGAAGTAACTAGCTAGTCACTTAGCTAGACAGTTGGATAGCCAGCTGACTTAACTAGCTGACATAACTAGACGCCGGATGGCTAGCCAGCTGAATTAACTAGCTACCTACATACATATCCCACTGCCTTGCCAGCTGATTTAACTACCTAAATACCTACCTATCCTGCTGGCCAGTGAGCTGACTCAACTAGGTGACCTAACTAGCTAGCCAGTGGGTTAGCCAGCTGATTCAAACAGCTAGCTAACCAGTTAGCTTACTCGTTATCTAACATGCTTGCTAGCTTTCTTAATTTTCTGACTTAACTCATTAGCTAACAAGCTAGCTAGCTGACTCAACCAGCTTACTTAACTCGTTAGCTAACTAGCTAGCTATCTAACTCATCCAGTTGACTTAACTCATTAGCTAACTAGCTAGCTAGCCTACTCAACCATCTGACTCAACCTGTTTGCTAACAGGCTAGCTAGCTGACTCAACCAGCTGACTTAACCCTTCAGTTAATTAGCTAACTACCTGTCTCAACCTGCTGACTTAACCCGTTAGCTAACTAGCTAGCTAGCTGTCTTAAGCAGCTGACTAAATTAGAAAACTATCTTAACTAGCTGAATTAGCTTGCTGACTTATCTACTTAGCTAGCTGACTTAACTGGCTGAAAACTAGTTAGCTAGCTGACTTAACTACCTGAATTAACTAGGTAGCTAACTATTTTACTAGCTGAATAACTAGCTGACTTAACTAATTAGCTAACTAGTTAGGTAGCAGACTTAAGTAGCTGATTCAATAGCTTGCTAATTAGTGAGCTAGTTGACATAACTAGCTGACTTAGCTAGTTAGCTCTTTAGCTAGCAGAGTTAGTTAACTTACTTAACTAGTTAGCTAATGAGATAGCTAGCTGATTTAATGAGTTGGTTAATGAGTTAGCTAACTGTTTCAACCAGTTGGTAAATGAGTAAATTAGTTGACTTAATAGTTGTTTAATGAGCTATGTGATATAATTCTTGGCTGACTACTCGACTGACTTTTTAGCTGGCTTAACAAGTTGGCCGATTAGTCGGCCAAGTAGTTAGCTGGGTCTAATAGTTGACTGACGAGTTGGCCCACTAGTTAACTCGGTTAACTAGTTGACATGCTGGTTTGCTCAACTAACTATTCAGCCAACTAGTTGGCAAACTAGTTACTTGTCCTAACTAGTTGGCTGACTAGTGAGCTGAGCTAACTTATCAGCTGACAATTTGGCCTATTAGTCTGCCAATTGGTTAGCTGACTCAACTAGTTGGCCGGCTAGTAGGCTGACCAGTTAGGTGACTTAACTAGTCGGCCTGCGAGTGAGCAAAGTGAGCTAAATTAACTAGTCAGTTGTAAGTGAGTCGACTTGTCAGTTGACAACTATTAGGCCAACGAGTGAGCCGACAAGTCAGCTGACTTACCTAGTTGGCCAGCGAGTGAGCTGACTGGTCAGCGGACTTAACATGTCGGCCTGCATGTGAGCTCACTGGTCAGCTGAATTTAGTTGGCTGGTGAGTGAGACAACAGAAGCTTTAACTAGTTGACTGGCTATTGAGCTGACCAGTGAGTCAACTTAACTAGTTGGCCGCACAGTAAGCTGACCGGTGAGCTGCCTTAACTAGTTGACTGGCGAGTCAGCCAACCCGTGATCTGACTTAATTAGTCATCTGGGAGGAAGCCGATTAGTTAGCTGACTTGTCCTGCGAGTGAGCTGACAAGTTAGTTAACCTTTTGGCTGGTGAGCAAACAAAATAGTTTGCTGACCGGTTGGCAGACAAGCGAGCTGACTAGTTAGCTGATCTGATGGAAGTGAGATGACACACTAGTTAGCTGACCAGATAGCTGAGATGCAAGCCAACCAGTTAGCTAAGTAACTAGCTGATTTGCTAGCTGACTTGACTAGCTAGCTGACTAGATAGCTGGCTATCTAGCTGACATAACTAGCTAGCAAACAAGCTAACTCTCCAGCTTGCTGACTTAACTAGCTAGCTATCTGGCTACTGGCTAAATGACTTAAATATCTAGCTGACTAGCTAGCTGTCTAGCTAGCTGACTTAACTAGCTAGCTGACTAACAACCTGAGTAGCTAGTTGACAAAACTCACTAGCTGTAGAGTTAGCTGGCTTGCTAGTTGACTTAACTAGCTTGCTGGCTAACTAGCTGACATATCTAGGTGACAAGCTTCTTGGCTGTCTAGCTGGCTAGTCAGCTGACTTAATTAGCTATCTACCTGGTTGGCTATATGGATAGCCAGCTGGTTTAACTAGCTAGCTACCTGGCTAGCTAGCTGGCTAGCTAGCTAGTTGGCTGGCCACCTGACTAGCAAACCAGGACAAATAGCCAGCCGTCTGGCTGGAGAGTGGAACAGCCAGCCAGCCAAACTAGTAAGCTACCCTGCAGTTCAGTCGGCTAGCCAGTC
>NW_006977752.1:0-455 GCF_000164805.1 Carlito syrichta | reverse complement strand
CAACATACTCCTAAACGGACAAAAATTGGAACCGTTTCCCTGAAAACTGGAACAAGACAAGGATGCCCACTCTCTCTTCTCCTGTTCAATATAGTATTGGAAGTCCTGACTAGAGCAATCATAGAAGAGAAGGCAATCAGGGGTATCCAATCGAAGAGGAAGTCAAGTTATCTCTCTTTGCAGATGACATGATTGTGTACCTTGAAACCCAAGAGAATCTGTCAAAAACCTCCTTACACTGATAAAGGACTTTGGCAAAGTCTCAGGATGTAAAATAAATGTACAAAAGACAATCTCATTTCTTTACACCAATAATAAACAGAAACCCAAATAAAAAGCACAATTCCATTCACAATAGCCACAAAAAAAATGAAATACTTTGACATCTTCCTAACCAGAGACATGGAAGACCTTTACAATGAAAACTACAAAACACTACTCAATCAATCAAAGAT
>NW_006977751.1:0-6194 GCF_000164805.1 Carlito syrichta | reverse complement strand
CACGATCTTGGCCACCCAACAAAACAGTCTGCCTGTTTTTTTAGTCTTTACATAGAAAGTGCTCTTTTGTGTCTAGTTGTTTCACTCAGCACTGTTTGTCAATTCTCCCTAGTGCCATGTGGGGTTCATTTGCTAGATCCTATTGCCAAGTGTATTCCATCGTGTGACTAGGCCATGGCTCAACTGCACAACAGTGCACAGGCACTTATGCTGTTTCTGTTTTGTCTGATATTTATAAATACTGATGCTCTGCTTTGTCTTATACATGTCTTTTGGGAAAATGCACACGTGTTTCTGTTGGGCGTGTTTCTGAGGGTGCAGCTGCCAGACTGCAGGTGTGCACAGGTGAGCTTTAGTAGACACTGGACACAGTCATCCAAAGTGCCTGTCCTGCTGCTAGCTCTTTCACAGTCGTAGGCACACACATTACAACTTCATTGAGACTCAGGACTGTCTGTCTCTCAGTTGGCCATGATGGAGGGTGCGTATCACAACACGACCTCACTTTCACTGACCTGATGACTACTGACGTTTAGCATTTCTTCTGTGTTCATCATCAAAATGTGAGCCAGATCTCCCTGGATATGGGACTTGGGTGAGCAGCATAGGGCTTCCATGGAAAATGTTATTTCCATGGTGTGGTGGACTGCACTGTGTCCTGCTGACAGGCCACTGTGCCTGGGATTATGTCAGTCTTGCAGATGGTGAACCTGGCCATCATCTGTCTCCGGTTACATATCCCAAGATCTCCTGGTCTAACATGAATGTGATTGGCTAGCACACTCCTCTGAAATCTCACGGTGTGATGGGTGGGGTCACAGAGGCCACCGTGAGCTCTCCTGCCTGTGAAGGTCTGCTCCCAACAGCACTGGGCAATCCAGCCTTGTCTCAGGGCCAGGTGTCCTGGTGGGGTCCTGCCTTTCTGTGACCCAGAGCAAAACACACAGGGTCTTTGTGTTCAGTTTCCCCATCTGCATAATGAGTGCGATGACCACACCTGCCTTGCAACATTGCCACCTCATTTGTCTTCTTGGCAGGGCAGAGATGGACTTAACACTTTGCAGACCCATTGTCCACAGTATGGGCCTCTGTCTGCCCACCCCCAACCACTTGTGTGACATGTCTCATGTCTGGGCTGATTCAGCCTGGATGCTGTGAGGTGGGGCAGGAGGAAAGAGGGACAGTAAATACATTGCTGTGTGGTCTCTGTGGGGTTGGGAACCTGGTGATGGGTGGGTAGTATGTATTCCCTCTGCTCTGTGGGAAGTTCATGGACAACCCCAACTGCTTAGTTATTTGTGCTAATTGCCTCTGGAGACACTGCCCACATGATTTTGGTTCCAAAGGTCCCTGGACTACTCTGTACATATTTCTTTCCGATAAAAGTACTCTTTTGGCCTAAACCATTCTTTAATCTATGATTACTGCATTAGTCACAGCTATCACCATTACTATGAAGTCATATCCACTGGTACTAATGAATGTTTGTGCACTGATGTGTGCCATGGGTCTATGCTCAGGACATACCCTGACCAGCCTACTCTGGGTTGTGGCTTTCTGATTCAGCGGGCCCAGGTCACAGGGTGCCAACCTTGGGGACATGACAGGTGTCAACAGCCTCTCTCAGACTGTGGCAGGATTTTATAGAGAAAGAGAGAGAGAGAGAGAGAGAGAGAGAGAGGATACTGAGGCTTCTTTCCCAGGAAGTAGTGATTATTCGTGCCAACACTGGCTCAGTGGATTCACATGCAAAGGCTGAGTCCCAAGTGCGGTGGGGTATTGCCTTTTATATATTTTTAGTTTCTTTGTCTCCCTTTTTAGGCCTATATATTATAACATACATTATGATTGGGTATTTCACAGCTCAAGGTTGCAGCAGGGTTGCACATGCACACTACAGGTTGGGGCTACATTCCTTTCAAACATAAGCCTTACTAAGAAGTCTCTTTTCTTATGTTGCTAGGAGGACCCTTTAATTCTGGGAATATTCTGGGAAGGTTTTTATCTTACTATATTGGGAAGGCCCTTTCTCTATTGGGGGAAGGCCCTCGTTCTATGAAGTTTGAAGGGAGCTCCCTGCCTCAAGGCAGCTGAAGAAACCCCTGTTTTCCCTGTTAGCTTATATGCTGCCTCATATACATGGAAGTCAACTAATCTTATGATGACACTGGGTAACAAACCACCTCAATCTTACTTTAGGAAGATAGCATGGACATTTCTTATAAATGAGGTTAAACATACGCCTACCACATGACCCAGCAGTTGTACTCCTAGATATTTAGCCAAGAAAAATGAAACTATATGTTGCCTGCACAAAGACATCATATGGGTATGTTCACAGTGGCATTAGTTATCATAGCTCCAGGTAGAGCATAACCCAAAGTCCATCAACTGGTGATGGATACACAGGCATAGTGTTAATACACATGGCAGCATGGGTGAAACTAAAAAAAAAATCCCACCAGGTGTAGCACAGATGACTACTCATATGCTGTTCTAGGAGAATAGAACTGGATCTGCCTGAAGCCAGAAGCTGAGGGCAGACTTCCCAGAGTATTGGGAACATCTTAGGGTTGGAACTGTTCTATATCTCTATTTAGAGGGGGTTGCACAATTTTATGCACTTACCAGAATTCACCAAGCTATATTTTTCATGCAAGTGAATTTTGTTATATGCAAATAATGCCTTAATAAAAACCCTCAATGACTAAAAAGCAGCCCCTGCAACTGCATAAAATGAAAGCCACAAACACTCTCACAAGTCTCAGGTCAGTCAGCTGTCTGTGGGTGCACCTGTGTCTGCTGCAATGACTGTGTCTCTGTGGCTCTCACTGAGCTCTCACAGGTATGGGTTGGTGGCTATCTAGGATGGCCTTTTTCTCCTCCAGTTATCAGTATGTTTGTGATCCAGGATTTTCTAGGGTTGTATGATGGCCACAGCCCAGGGCTGTTCTTGTGGTAAAGAGAGAGGGAGCAGCAGCCACTCAAAATGCAACTGGAAGCAAGGTCCACTCAGCACTCCTGCTAGGTGGGCCGGGAAATGTGACTGTGCTCAAGATGCCAGGGTAAGGGGACTCCAGAGCCCTGAATTGGCACACCATATCCCATGGCAAGGGGGCTTGACAGAAAACCAAGCTGGCTTATACAAAAGACCCATTTTTGTGATACTTTATTAAGCCATTAACCCGTGAATGGACTAACTCATCCATGAGGTCAAAGCCTCATGACTCAATCAGCTCTTAATACTGTCACATTGGGAGTTAGCTACAACATGGGTTTCAGAGGGGTACAAACACAAAAACCCTAGCAGGCTGTATTGTTTGATCTTCACATCATCTGTGTGTCTCAAACATTGTCGTAACGTAAAGAAGTGAGTGAGTGGTGCTGTCTCCATCATCAGGGCCCAAGACATAGCAGATGAATCAGTTACATCTGAAGTGACCTCTGGAACCAGGAGTGCTGTGGCACTGTCCAAGATACCAAATGCACAGCTCCTTCACTCTTGCTGACCTCAGCACTGCACCCTAGTGTTTCTCTTGATAACTGGAAGTGGAATTTCAAGCAAAATATTTAAAACTCTTAAATGGATACTCTGGGGCCCTGCTTTGAAATTTATCATTTGGATTAACCGTCAACCTGAGCTGAAAAACAGCAAATAAAGCCCCACATGTTTTGAAGGCATTGTGCACTCACAAGACAGTCAAGAGATAAGAGAAGCCTATGAAGATAATCCTAAAATTTGGGACCATCTATCTCCTAGAGGCATCTGTGGATTCTGATGGAGACAGTTGCAAATCTCAGAACTCCTGCCAGACTTAGGTATCTGGAGGTAGGCGTGGGGTGGACAATAATTGGTCTTCTAAGGAGGAAAGCTCTGTTAATTATTCAGGATTTGGGTTGAGAGCCCAGGGATTCAGAGCAAGAGTGGATTGAAAATAGACTTGCCCTCACATCAACTGAGCCAGCTTTGAATGACTTCAATCTCTGAAAGAATCCTGGAGATTTGTAATTGCTAATGACTTATTCCATCTGCTGGCAAAATTAAATCTTCCCCAGAACACAATAATCTAGTTAAGAGCTTCAAATAATCTCTATAATTAAAAAATAAGTAATGAGCAAAACTCAGTCAGAAATAACCAAACACATGGGGTGATAAGACATACAGAAAACTAAGAAAAATAGTAGGTAATGGAAACTCATAAGGGATTCAACAATAGAGCTGTCAGATACAGAATGTAATACATATGTGTATAGTGTGTGTGAGGAATTAATATAAGATACTGAAATATTTAACAATCCGGGTTCGGTGGCTCAGCCTGTTATCCCACGCCTTTGGGAGGCTGAGGTGAGTGGACTGCCTGAGCCTGCGGGTTCGAGACCCACCTGGGCAGCGAGACCTCATCTCTACAATAAATAAAAAAATCAGCCGGGCGTGGTAGCGCATGCCTGTAGTTCTGGCTACTCGGAAGGCTGAGGCGGAAGGATCACCTGAGCCCAGCAGGTTGAGGTTGCGGTGGCCGGAAGCGGCCACTGCACTCCAGTCTGGGCGACAGAGTGAGACTCCAACTCAAAAAAAAAAAAAAAGAAAGAAATATTTAACAAAGGATAGGAAACAAAAACAAGAATGGAACAAAATAATCTCCACACCCAGAAATTCCAGAGTGGAAAAAACATACAAACTTAAATAAAGAACTAAGTGGACGAGTTTGAAGGAAGATAAGACACTGTTGAACAGAGAATTAGTGAAACAGAAGGTAGATTAAAATAAATCATCCTGACCTTGACCCAGAAAGAAAGTGATGCAAAACAGAGAAAAAGTGTAGGAGATTGATATAGTTCACATCTGACAGCTTCAGAATACACATTCTTTCCTGTGTGCATAAAATATTTACCAAAAGCTGAGCAGGCACTGAGCCATAGATCATCTCAACAAACTTGAAAGGAGTGAAATCACACTATGTTCTTTGGCCACAGTGAAAATTAAGTAGAAATCAATAACTAAAAGATAAATCAAAAATTTCTATATTTTTGGAAACTAAGCAATACAATTTTTAAAAGAATAATTTAAACCACTAAGTGGATTTTTATTTTGCTTGAGCTTTTCAGATTGACTTTCTATATAGCCCAAATACTGCTGAATAATCACAGGCAAAATTTTCCCATTGGTTCTGCAGTTTGTGGACACACGTGTGCCAACACAACTGCATACTGCCCAGCTCTGGATATGGGGCCCTGATCAAACCAAATATCAGAACAAATATTATATTTTACAACAGTGCTCCATCTAACCTTGAATGTATATGGTCATACCTGAATTTTTGTAATGTCTCCCACTAACTGGAGGACCATTCCCGTGCCTTCTTCCCCTCCTCTATACGCATGAGCTCTCAAGAGTACATGTGTGCAGGCAAACTCACACCAGTGCAAAAAAAAGTCCAAAAACAAGCAGCTTCTGTCCTTGGACCAGAGTTTACCAGAATGTCTCCCACCTGCTGGTGTCCCTGTCTCTAACATTTATTATACCAGTTCTTACCTGCCCAGCTGATACCTACCAGATGCTTCTAATCTGTCTGACCTTTAAGATCTGTCTTATCCTTCTAGTTTTTTCTGGACTTGCCCTGGTGTCAGACACACACTCTCATTCAGATAGATAGACAGACAAATAGACATGCAACCCTTTATTAAATACATCCATCTCAGGCAAGAATATTCCCACAAATTGAATGCACGAAACTGGCGGAACATATACTGCATGACTTGGTTTCTGGACCTAGCTAAACCCCTCATTAACTGTGTGATCTTGGATAAGTCTCCTTAACACTGTGCCATATAGGATTGAGCCAAAGGTCCCCTTCTTGTTCTAATCCCCTTTAGTGAGGATGGTCAAAACAGGCTGTTCATAAATGCTGCAATCCAGCTTTCTATATTGGAATAAGCTTCAACCTTTCAAAATATAGCCTGATGCATACATCATATTTATGAAAAGAATGAATGAAGAATTTTCTACATTAAAGTGTAGATGAATACTTTAGCTGGGACTACACAGCATATACAAACACAAATGTCCTATTTGATTAGGCAGTATAAATAGCTGACAAATCATTTTGGTCCCCTGAATTCCACATGAATACATGAGCCACACAACGTGACATTCACTCGTCAAATAAAACTGAGATGTGCTAATTTTCCTCTTC
>NW_006977750.1:0-686 GCF_000164805.1 Carlito syrichta | reverse complement strand
GAGGTCCTGGCACATTGCCCGGGCTGTTATCCGACCTCTGGGCTCAGGCAGCCTCCCGCCTTGGCATCTAGGGCACGGGGCTGACAGCCATGTGCCACAGTGCCTGGCCTGGACTCACACATTCTGTAAGCAGGGTGATGCAAAGAAATGCCCCAGAATGGAGGCCAGTACAACCCATGTAGCCAGGACAGTGTACAACCCGTGTAGCAGGGTGATGCAAAGAAATGCCCCAGAATGGAGGCCACCATAACCCATGTTGCCGGGACAGTGGGAGCCACCACAGGTGGTCTTGAACTCCTGGACTCCTGGTCTCCTGGTCTCGAACTCCTGGGTTCCAGCGGTTTCCCACCTTGGCCTCCATAAACCACAGCCCAATGGTCTGCCGATCCACCGTCTTTGGAAACTCTAGACCAAAGACTGGGGCTCATTCCCAAATGATCTCTGTCTGTTCACAGTGATCCCAGCTGCAAACACAAATGGATGCTCTTCTTAATTTTCTTTCTTTCTTTTTTCCTTTGACTCGGTGTCTCACTCCATCGCCCAGGCTGGAGAGTGGTGAATCGCTGCAGGCCACCGCAGTCTCAGCCCAACGGTTTCCGGTGAGCCTTACCTGGCCTTCCCAAGACCCAGAATGACGTGTGTGAGCAGCCACACCCGGTTCATTTGGGATGGAGAGAGAGACGAGG
>NW_006977749.1:0-677 GCF_000164805.1 Carlito syrichta | reverse complement strand
GTCACTGATCACAAAAGAGGGTCAGTTAATGTGGCAGTCAACACAGGGGAGGGCCATTCATAAAGGTACACATCATAGAGGAGGTCTAGTCACTTGGTCACCCAGCACAGACAGGTGCTTGTCACTGTGGCACCCATCGTAGAGGTAGTCCAGTCAGTGGGATACCAATCATTTAGAAGGGTCCATCACTGGGATTCACAATAAAGAGGAGGGATAATCACTGGGGCAACCACCACAGAGAAGGCACAGACAAGGGACCACCAATCTCATAAGTGGGACAGACACTAGTGCACCAATTACAGAAGAAAGGAGGGCTAGTCACTAGGGAAATGGTGACAAAGGAAGTCCAATCACTAAAGAACAAGTCACACAGGAGGACCAGTCTCCTGCACACCCATCACAGAGGAGGACTGGAAACTGGGGCATCAGTCAAAGAGGAAAACTAGTAACCAGAGCTATCCATTATAGAGGCAGACCAATCACTGGAGGACCCATCACAGAGGAGGGCCAGCGCTAGGGTACCCATTAGATGAAGTGGAATCACTGGGGCTACCATTTTGAAGGAGGATCAGTCACTGGAACACCAATCACAGAGTTGAGCAGGCCAATAGAGAACATATTATGGAGGAGACACAGTCATTCAGACTCCTATCACAGAATAAGACCAGTCACTGGGG
>NW_006977748.1:0-589 GCF_000164805.1 Carlito syrichta | reverse complement strand
CAAGCCTGGCTGACAGAGACTCTGGCGACACAAATGACACCTCCCATGTACATCACATCAGGCATCCATGGCTCCCCACGGTAAGGTACACTTGGGTGGGTGATAATGGAAGGAGTCCTCCCCCCACCCAAAGGTGGCAGACAGGGTGACCATAACCTGGACTGTCTGTTGAACTGCTGGACCACCTTGACCTCTCTGTGTCAGATGCCTGCCCTAGCTCAGGGTCATCTGTTCCATGAACTCACACACATCTTGGTTGTGGGGAAGAACTGTGGAGGGTTGAGGGAGGCCTCCTGGGGAGCATGGCCTAAGGTACGAGATGAACATGCCCAGTGGCCACCTTTGAAACTCCCCACAAACAACAGGCCAGAATGTGCCTTTTCCTCTCCCAGCCCTGAGGGTGACTCCGCACGCTGGGTGGCAGGGTTGGTGGTGGTGGTGGTGCTGGTGATCATTATTATTTGGAGACAGAATCCCGACTATCTCCAAGGCCGGAGCACAGGGACACCGTCATGGTCACCGCGGACTCCACCTGCCTGTCTAAGGGATCCTCCTGCCGTGGCTCCCACAGTGACTGGAACCACAGGCC
>NW_006977747.1:0-732 GCF_000164805.1 Carlito syrichta | reverse complement strand
CCTCAGGATCTCCTGCACCAAAGCGGGGGCAGCCATTGTGGTGTTGGTTGGAACTCGAAGTTGCCAAGCTTGGGGAAAATTCACATGTGGGGTGGCTGGGGGAGGAAGGACTGAGGGAAGAAGGGTGGCAGAAGAATGGATTTCTTTCTTTCTTTCTTTCTTTCTTTCTTCCTTTCTTTCTTTCTTTCTTTCTTTCTTTCTTTCGTTCTTTCTTTCTTTCCTTCCTTCCTTCCTTCCTTCCTTCTTTTTTTCTTTCTTTCTTTCTTTCTTTTTTTCTTTCTTTCCTTTCTTTTCATTTCTTTCCTAGCTAGGTTGCCCAGGATACTCTCAAACTACACAACTTGGGTTATCCTCTCAGTCCGGACCTCCCAAACTGTGGTGATCACAGGCTTTCCATCTGGTCCACATCCTGGTCTTTCTGCCTGGTCTTGAATTCCAGGCCAGAGGTGATGAGGCCCTTGATGAGGCCAGCCCTCACCTAAGGCTTTCTTGGTTTTGTTTGGGGGCTTGCTATGGTGTCCAGAATGGCCTCGAGATCCTGGGCTCCAGCCATCTTCCCATCTCAGCCTGCCCGAGTGCTGAGGACACAGGCGTGGGTCACTTGGCAATTCCCACCCCCTCAAAGTTTTGAGAGTCATGCCCTCCCTGTCCCTGAGGCGGCCCCTGGGAGGAGCAAGCAGGTACATCCTGGGGAATGAGGCAGGTGGAGAAGTGGGCACCCCAGTGGAGACA
>NW_006977746.1:0-681 GCF_000164805.1 Carlito syrichta | reverse complement strand
GCCATGAGGTGGCATGCATGGAGATGCATATCAGGCCTGCATTAGTGCATGTGCTGACTTCGAGCACTCCTGAGCCACCCAGCCTGTCTGAGTGCTCCTGAGCCCTTTGGGAGCCAGGAATGCGACGGAGGGTTTCTGATTCCTAGACGAGGTGGTTCTCATGAGGTGGCCATCCCCTCTCCTGCTGCTTTCTTCAAAAGAAGTTTTTTGGAGTCGGGGTTTCATGTTGTTGCCTGGACTGCAGTGCTGTGGTATGATCACAGTTCAGCACAGTCTTGACCTCCTGGGCTCAGGCAATCTCCCTATCTCAGCCTCCCGAGAAACAGACTACAGGTGTGCATCACTATGCCCAGCTAATGTTTTGGTCTTTAATAGAGATGAGGTCTTACCATGTTGCCTAGGTTGTTCTCCTTCTCCTGGGCTCAAGCAGTCCTCCTGCCTTGGCCTCCCAAAGTGCTGGGATTACAGACGTGAGCCACTGCACCCGATCTCCTGCTACTTTCTTTATGCTCTCGTGTCTGACATGTCTGGGATTTTTCCTGTCGGCCTAGATGGGTGGCAAATGAGCCCAGAATGAACTGCATTTGGCCTGCTACTTCCCACAAGGCCAGCCTCAAGAGAGTGGGAGGTTGTCTCGTTGACATCCCATCCTGAGTGGACTCATCCCGTGCTCAACTTAGT
>NW_006977745.1:0-689 GCF_000164805.1 Carlito syrichta | reverse complement strand
AAAAGAATCAGTCACTGTTACACCTATTACAACAGAGTGCTAGTAACTTGGGCACACATTATGGAGGAGTACCTGTCACTGGAGTATGCAAATTACAGAAGGGCCTGTCACGGGGCACCAATTATAGAGAAGACTCAACTGGGGCATCCATCATAGAAGGGGTCGTCTCACTGGGTCACCCAACACAGAGAAGAGTCAGTCACTGGGACACAAATCATAGATGAGGACCAGTCACTTTGACATGCATCACAGATGAGAGCAAATAACTGGAGCAGCCATGATACAAGAGGACTAGTCAGTAGAGCAACCATTATGGGATAGGGCCAGTCACTGGGGCACCCATCACAAAGGAGGGCTAGTTTCTTGTACATGCATTACAGAGAAAAGCCAATCTCTCAAGTTACCATGACAACAGAGGGATAGTCATGCACACACGGATTATGGAACAGTGAAATTCACTAGGCCACTCATAAAAGAGGAGTGCAAGTCATTGGGGCAACAATCACAGAGGAGTGCCAGTCAAGATTCTGCTATTATAAATAAGTGCCAGTCACTGGGGCACCCATCTCAGAGGAGGACCTTTTGCTGGGCAACTCATCCCAGAGAAGATACAGTCTCAGAGGCACTCATCTTAAAGGTAGTCAGTCACTGGTTCACCTAGTAGGAGGAGATCAATTCGTTGGAGAACT
>NW_006977744.1:0-624 GCF_000164805.1 Carlito syrichta | reverse complement strand
GCCACCACAGCCTCAGCCCGATGGGTTCCAGTGAGCCTTACTTGGCCTTCCCATGAGCCAGAATGATGGGCATACACCACCACACCCAGCTCATTTGGGATGGAGGATAGAGACGAGGTCTCACTGAGGTGTCCAGGCAACTCTCCACCTGTGAGCTCAGACCAAACACTGGCCGCCATAGCATCCCAAAGCTCTGCGATGAGGAGGCTGAGTTCCTGAGTCTGGCCTTGGTCCTTCTTCAGAAAAAAAACCAGAAAGCCTGGTGTAGCATCCAATGCCTGGAATCCCAGTGCTCTGGGAGACCAAGGAGGGAAGAGGGCTTCAGCCCAGGGACTCAAGGCCAGTCCAGGCCACAGAGGGAGACCCCTTCTCTGCACCCATTCAAACAGGTGGACTGGGGTCGAGGTGCCCGTCATCCCGGCCACTCTGGAGGCAGGGGTGGGAGGTTCACAGAACTGACGATTTTGAGGCTGGCAGTGAACAATGGTCATGTCCCTGGGTTCCAGTGTAGGCCACACAGTCAGACCCTGTCTCCAAAACCATCAGAATTGTAAACAGATTCTCATCTGCGCGGGGTGTGTCCACAGAGCAGTTGACTTTAAAGCCAGGAAAAATGGGATGAGG
>NW_006977743.1:0-1230 GCF_000164805.1 Carlito syrichta | reverse complement strand
CATCTAACTAGTGGGCTCGCTCACTTTACATCAGGTCAGCTTACAAGTCGGCTCCCTCTCCTGCCAACCAGTCAGCAAACTAGTCAGCTCAGTCGCCAGCCAACAGGTCAACTAACTTGTTGTCTTGTTCACAGGACAACAGGTCAGCTAGCTAGTCGGCTTGTTTGCCAGTCAACTAGTTAAGTCAGCTCACCAGTCAGCTCATTCACCACCTGACTAGTTAAGGCAGCTCACCCATCGCATCACTTGCCGGTCGACTAGCTAAGTTGGCTCACAGGTTGGCTCACTCGCCATCCTAATTTAAGTTCTCTGACCAGTCAGCTCACTCGCCAGTCGACTAAAGTCAGCTGACCAGTCAGGTCACTTGCCGGCTGACTAGTTAAGTCAACTGAACTGTCAGCTAACTCGCCAGATAATTAGTGAAGTCAGCTCAACTCTCAGCTCACTCACCAGCCGACTAGTTAAGGCAGCTAACTGGTCGGCCGCCTAGCCAGCCAACTATTAAAGTCAGCAAACCAATTGGTCGACTAGTGGGCTAACTTATGAGCTGACAAGTTAGCTCAGCTAATTAGACGCTGACAAGTTAGGCCTGCTAACTAGGTGGCCTATTAATCGGCCTACTTGTTAGTTCAGCACACCAGCCATCCAACTACTTAACAAAGCTGACTAGTGGGCCACTCGTCAGTCAAATTAAGTCACCTAGCTAACTCTTTAAACTAGTGAAGTCAGCTACTTAACTCGTTTACCAACTCTTTAAAAGAGGTAACTAACTTGTTAACCAACTCATAAAGTCAACTAGCTATCATGTTAGCCAACTCATTGTCAGCTAGCTAAGTCAGCTAGCTAACCTGCTAGCTAGCTAAGTCAGCTAGCACACTAGTTAACTAACTATTTAAGTCAGGTATTTAAGTCTGTTAACTAACTAGTTAGCTAATTAGTTAAGTCAGCGAGTTATTCAGCTAGTTAATTTTTAGCTAACTATTTATTCAGGTAGTTACATCAACTAGCTAACTAGTTAAGTAGGCCAGTTAAGTCAGCTACCTAAGTAGTTAAGTCACCAACGCAATTCAGCTAGTTAAGTGTGCTTTCTATTAAGTCAGCTAGTTAAGACAGCTAGGTAGCTAGTTAGCTAACGGATTAAGTCAGCAGGTTGAGTCAGGTAGTTCGGTAGTTAACTAACTGGCTAAGTTAGCTGGTTGAGTCAGTTAGCTAGCTAGTTAGCAAACTGGT
>NW_006977742.1:0-624 GCF_000164805.1 Carlito syrichta | reverse complement strand
CCATCTGCGGGCCTCAGGCGATCCTCGCAATCAGCCACCCAATGACTGAAGCCACAGGCCTGTGCAACCACACCTGACTAATTTTTGGATTTATTTTTGATGGCTGACACGGGCTCTCACACCATGTCCAGGGCTGGTATCGAACAGGCAGGCTCAGGCCGTCCACGAGCCTGAGACTCCAAAGGCTGGGATGCCAGGCTGATCCCCTGATCCCAGCCTATGGTTGTGGTGGTGGTGGTGGTTGGTAATAATATTCTAAGTCCGAGTCCTACTCTGGAGGCCAGGACATAATGCAGGGGCCAACTCTTGGCCACCACATCCTCCACCAGCTGGCCTCTGGTAATCCTTCTGACATGGCCTCCCAAGTGGCCGGAATGACAAGTGTGTGCCACAACACTCGGCTCATTTTATTGGCTTCTTGTAGAGACGAGGTCACTCCAAGGTGCACAGGATGGTCTTGAACCTTCGGCTCAGGCCATCCTCTAGCCTCAGCCTCCCAGAGAACCAAGATGACAGGCGTGAGCCCCTGACCAGCCTCCACACCCCTCTCGGGGACCCACTGCTAAACCCACTGAGCCATACCCATGGGGATATCTGGCTCAGGTGTGCATCTTTGCTGAGGCA
>NW_006977741.1:0-790 GCF_000164805.1 Carlito syrichta | reverse complement strand
TAGGCTAGCTAGCTAGTTAGCTAATGAGTAAGTCAACTGGATGAGTTAGATAGCTAGCTAGTTAGCTAACGAGTTAAGTAAACTGGTGAGTCAGCTAGCTAGCTTGTTAGCTAATGAGTTAAGTCAGAAAATTAAGAAAGCTAGCAAGAATGTTAGATAACAAGTAAGCTAACTGGTTAGCTAGTAGTTTGAATCAGCTAGCTAACCCACTGGCTAGCTAGTTAGGTCACCTAGTTGAGTCAGCTCACTGGCCAGCAGGATAGGTAGGTATTTAGGTAGTTAAATCAGCTGGCAAGGCAGTGGGATATGTATGTAGGTAGCTAGTTAATTCAGTTGGCTAGCCATCTGGTGTCTAGTTATTTCAGCTAGTTAAGTCAGCTGGCTATCCAACTGTCTAGCTAAGTGACTAGCTAGTTACTTCTGCTGGCTAGCCAGCTGGCTACTTCATTAAGTCAGCTAGTTAAGTCAGCTGGCTAGGCTGCAGGTTAGCTAGGTAGATAGGCAATTAAGTCAGACAGTTATCCAGCTGGCTTATACTTAAGTCAGCTAGGTAAGTCAGCTTGCTAGCCAGCTTACTAGCTAGTTAGGTAGCTAGTTATGTCAGCTGTATAGCCAGCTTGCTAGATAGTTAAATCAACTAGTTAAGTCAGCTGACTAGCCCGCTGGCTAGTTATGTAGCTTGTTATTTATTCAGCTGGCTAGACAGCTGGCCAGCTAGTTATGTCACCTTATTAATTCAGATGGATAGAAAGGTGGCTAGCTGTGTAGCAAGCTAGTTAATTCACCTGGG
>NW_006977740.1:0-733 GCF_000164805.1 Carlito syrichta | reverse complement strand
CAAAAATGAACCAGAAAGTGGTGTGATGGCATACACCTGGAATCTCAGCAATTTGCGAGGCCAAGTCAGGAGGATATCTGGAGCTCAGGAACCCAAGGCCAGCCCTGTGCAATGCAGGGAGACCCCGTATCTGCACTCATCCAAACAGGGGTTATGGGATTGAGTTGCCCATTATGCCAACCATTCTGTATGGCGAGGAGGGAGGATTGTCCAAGCCCGCGATTTCAAGGCTGGCGGTAATGAGGGTGATGTCCGCCGTTCCGAAACCGGTCCACAGAGCCAGACCCTGTCCAAAAATATTCTCAACTGTGTGTTCACAGGATGACTGGCTTTACAGCCTGGAAAAATTGGATTAGTGGTGAAGAAATGTCCCCGTGTGAGGGATTTGTCCCTGGACCTCTTAGCAGAAGGTCTTTTTCGATTCAGAGAGTCAGTCTGCCTGGGGCACATTTCTCTCCTCGGACAGGAGAGCCAGCAGGAACTCAGCCAGGGAGCCTCGGGAACTCCTGCACCAAAGGGGCAGTGATTTGGGGGGTTGGGGCTGGAAGGTGCCGAGCTTTGGGTACCCTCACATGTGGGTGTGGTGGTGGGGGGGAACAGGGCAGAATGTTTGCAGGGGAATTGATTTCTTTCTTTCTTTCTCTTTCTTTCTTTCTTTCTTTCTTTCTTTCTTTCTTTCTTTCTTTCTTTCTTTCTTTCTTCTTTATTTCTTTGTTTCTTTTTTTCATTTCCT
>NW_006977739.1:0-3508 GCF_000164805.1 Carlito syrichta | reverse complement strand
TTGGGTTAGTTCTATATATATATATATATTTTTGAGTTGGAGTCTCACTCGGTATCCCAGACTGGAGTGCAGTGGCTGCTCCCCGGCCACCGCAGCCTCGACCCGCTGGGGTCTTGTGATCTTTCTGCTTCAGCCTTCCAAGTAGCTGGAATTACAGGCATGTGCTACCACGCATGGCTGATTTTTTAATTTATTTTAGAGATGAGGTCTCACTGCCCAGGAGGGTCTCGAACCCGCGGGCTCAGGCAATCCACACACCTCAGCCTCCCAAAGGCATGGGATTACAGGCTGAGCCACCGAGCCCGGCTAGTTCTATATTTTGATCCTCATACTCTGAGATTCTTTCTTCTGCTTGGCTAATTCTATGTTCCTTGCCCATCAGTTTATTACTTATTTAATTTGAAGTATTCTTTACTGCTGCTATCTCAGTTATCAACTCCTTCCTATTTTCCTCTTGTCTCTACTCAATTCTTTTTAAGCTCTCTATTAATGTCTTGATATCTGGGTTTACAGTTTGAGACCAGTCTTTCTGAGGGTTTCTTCATTGTTTGCATTTCAAAACCTGTTTTCTTGGTGTCTGACCTTTCAGGGGACTGTGAAAGACCAATATTCTTGTTCTTTTTCCTCTTCTCTTTAATTCTAGTTTCAGGGTTGGTGGGGTTGTTTTTACTTATTTTTACTCAATCTCCTATTCTTCCTTGTGTGGATCCTCTGGTTTTGTTCACTTCTGAAGCTGGACTGTGAGTTGGGAACTGTGCTTATTGCAGTTTTGAATTTTAGTTGAGGGAGGAACTGTGATTTAGAATCTATCTGTGGATCCCAGTATCCCCCAAAAGATGTATGGGCACCCTGGAACCCACTTCCCACTGGCTTACAATTTGTTCATGCAGTGGGGTTTTGATTTTCTCCCTGGAAGAAAATAAGGTAAGAAAAATGAAAATATTGGAAGAAGGAAGGGGGGGATCAAGAGGAAGGTGAAGTGAGAGAAAAGTAAGAGGGAAAACAAACAGACATACAGTTAACAAAGGAAAAGAGACACCAAAACAGACAAGAGAAAAAAAAATAGAGCATACAGGTGATCACACAAACACACAGTTCATCAAAATTCTGCCTAGTGATGTACTCTTCCCCTACAAAAACAGGGAGTCTAAAGAATAGAAAGAATAAAGAGAAAAATCAGTAAAGTAACAAGAGAAAAGCAAGTATGAAAATGTTAATAAAATCAGAATGAAAAGGAAAAACAGCTAAAACAAAAAGCAAACAAAAGTGAACAAACAAACAGTCAAGAAATAAGAAAACACAAACAGGGAATCAGACTGGCTCTGAGGTCCTTCCTATGTGTCCAAAGACCCTTCATGTCTGATCTCTAGTCCCTACTTTCTGTTTTCATTGAAAGTAAATAGGGTTACTCATAGCTTGGTTCAGTTGCCACAGGCCTACTTTGGAAGGATGATGAGTCAGATGTGTGTTCACCGAACTTTCTGCCTATCAAGTCTGCCACACATATCTGAGATGTCTGTGTCTGATTCAGCCGGTGGTAAGGGTTTCTGTCTCTCTTGTTTAATGAGATTACCTTAGGCAACAAGTTGGAGGCTGCACGCAGCTGGGTGGGACAATGCAAATCCCTGCCTGGCCGTGGGTCAAAGAAAATGGCTGTGGTGGGCAGCTCCTCACCAGGTGTGGACTCCTCTCTGGCTTTCCCTGATCCACTCGCTCCACTGATCAGATCTGAGGCTCCAGCTGATCCTTTATGACAGGTGATGGTGTGGGCCAGGTGCAAGATGATGGAAATCAGCTGGATTCAATAGGATTTTCTCAGGCGTGTTCCCACAAGCAGCAGACCATCCTGTGGGCAATCTCGCTGCCCAAACTACATTTAGAATGGTATTGACTTGCAGTCTCCCTCAGAGGTAGTACCCAGGTGCCTGCACCTGATTATCCTCTAAGATGGACTTTCACACTCCTACCAGTGCCCGCTGACTCATGCAGACAGTCTTTATGAACACTTGACTCTATGGAGACGCTTAGAGTCTGATCTGTCAGTCACCATCTTAAGCTTCTCTCTAAAAGTTTTCTTTGGTAGTGATCTTTTGGTTATGAAGTACTGAATCAGACTTACTAATTTTTTTTGCAAATTTGTATGCATGAAAGCATTATTGGAGCAAAAATGATAGACTAATTTTTAGCAAAAATAAAAATTATCTGATCTTAAGTAGAATCAAGTACATTTTCAGATGTGAAGCTAAAATGGAATCTGAACTCTAATGTTATTGTGCAATATAACTACTTGAATATATTCTGATTTTTAATAGCATTTAAGTGAATTAAATGCTTAATTAAACACAAAAATTGATTCTATAGTAGTTAATAAAACTAAAATTATAAATAATAGATATCAATGAAGTTTTTATTTAGATTATCAGACAATTTAAAAGATTTTAAGCAGAATTATATTTAGCTTCTTACTAAAATGTGGGAAGATTTTTAAGATAGCAAGTCATTGAAAAATGTACTAAAACAGAATGTTGGTGTCTCCTCCTCATTCACCAGAACTGAAAAGTAAAATAAATTGTACCTCCCATAAAATCTGATAGTTCCTTTCATGTAATTCAGTTTTAACTCTAAAATATGTTTACAGTGCTATACTTTCAGATGACAATAATAACTAAATTATCAAACTTTATTTTTTCTGGTGTAGCCTACAAAAGAATTCAGGATTACCAAAGATAAAATTTGTAATTTTATGTTTCCAAAACATTTACAGAGATAAAGTTTAGTTATAAAATTTCTAACATGTAATTTTATTTATTATATTTTACTTTACATTTTTCATTACTCTAAGAATTTATAAAAAAAATTACAAAAATGTAGGCCTTCCTGGACTAATAAGTAAAGTGACATATTTATTTTTACTAGTAAACCAATCCCAGAATACAGGGTGCAACCAATACATTAAAATAAAATTTAAGCCAGGCTCGGTGGCTCAGCCTGTAATCCTGTGCCTTTGGGAGGCTGAGGTGAGTGGATTGCCTAAGCCCGTGGGTGTGAGACCTGCCTGGGCAGTGAGACCTCATCTCTACCATAAATCAAAAAATCAGCTAGTCATGGTAGTGCATGCCTGCAATTCTGGCTATTTGGAAGGCTGAGGTGGAAGGATCGCCAGAGCCCAGCAGGTTGAGGCTGCGGTGGCTGGGAGTGGCCACTGCACTCCAGTTGGGGTGTCAGAGTGACACTCCAACTCAAAATAATAAATTAAATGGAAGTCATTAAAATAACTATTTGTCTATTCTATTAGCCATTCTATTAACATACTATTAATGTATTTTAATATTATCTGTGTAAATGACACAGTTGTCTTGAAAAATATCTTTTCCAGGGCAGAACCCCAAACTCTGTTTTAGCAAACTCCCTTGGTGACTTACATGCTAAAGTTTGAGAACTATGGAAATAGAAAAAAAAATATTTCTATAATGCCTGACTCTGTGCTGAATAACACAAAATATTACTA
>NW_006977738.1:0-602 GCF_000164805.1 Carlito syrichta | reverse complement strand
TAATGGAAAAAAGTCAATGACATGTAGCACAGAGGGGTTATATAAGCAAGAGGGATTGAAACTCTAAGAAAAAGGTTTTTTTTTAATGTTATCAATCAGAAACATTGCAATAGAAATGACGAATGTCTTGATGTCTCATCAATAGACTTGACACTGCTGAAGAAAGCATCAGTGAGCTTAAAGGAAGGTCAATAGAAACTTTTCAAACTGAAAGGCAAAGAGAAAAACAAATGATAATAACAGGTCAACCTCTAAAATTTTTAAAAGGAGGTCTAGTTTATACACTAAGAAGAAAAATAAAATGAAATCCTATAAAAATTGGTAGAAAGCAAAGAAAACTCAGATGTCGGTGATCTTTGAGAAGGAATCTTGTACCCGGTGCTTTGCCCAGACAAACTGAATTCCTGGTAAGAAAGATAATAGAAATCTTAATATATTCTGGAGCATGGGCAGATGACCCCTCACCTATCTCTCCTCTTCACTTCTCTAGGAGAGTCCAGAGAAATGGCAACATTTCTGGAGCAGAAGTGACTGTGCAGCATCATGAAATTCCCCACAGGTTTCCAGAGTGACTGGGGCAGTGCAGGCAGTAGTAGAATGGC
>NW_006977737.1:0-516 GCF_000164805.1 Carlito syrichta | reverse complement strand
AACTAGTGCCATCCTCTTGGCCGGGGCCTCCCAAAATGCTGCAATCACAGCTTTTCCATTTGAGTGACATAAATGGTCTTCTTGCCTGGTCTTGAACTCTGGGATGGATGAGAGCCTCCCGTCGAGGCCTGTCCTCACCCAAGGTTTTCTTGATTTTGCTTGGGGTCGTAGTAGGGACTTGCTATGGTGTCCAGCCTGGTCTCAAGCTCCCAGGCTCCAGCCATGCTCCCGTCTCGGCCACTGTGTGTGCCGAAGGTTTGAAAGTTATGCCCTCCCTTTCCCTGAAGCTGCCCCTGCGAGGTGCAAGTGTGTCCACCCTGGGGAAAAAGGCAGGTGGAGGTGTGTGCTGCCTGGGTGAGACATGCCCCTGTGCCATGCGCTCCCCCCAGGGAGAGCTTGCTGTCGACTCTGGCCAACCTCCCCAGGGTCCCGGGTCATCGGAAAGGAGCGGGCCTCACAGTGGGGCCCCAAGAGGTTGTAGAGGCTGAGTGTGGGGGCTCACACTTGTCATCTGGG
>NW_006977736.1:3350-6636 GCF_000164805.1 Carlito syrichta | reverse complement strand
CCCAGAGTTTAAGATCAGGCAGGAAGACCAGAATGTCATCCAACTGGAAAGCATATGATCACAGCAGTTTGGGAGGCCCAGGTGGAGAGCATGAAAGAAAGAAAAAGAAAGAAAGAAAGAAAGAAAGAAAGAAAGAAAGAAAGAAAGAAAGAAAGAAAGAAAGAAAAAAAAATCCATTCTCCTGCAAACCTTCTGCCCCCAATCCTCCCCCACACACATGAGGGTTCCCCAAGCTTGGCACCTTCCAGCCCCAACCTTCCCCAATGGCTGCCCCACTTTCATTCGGGAGTTCCTGAGGCTCCCTGGCCAGGTACAATGGCTCTCCTATCCAAGGTGAGAAATGTTCCCCAGGAAGGCCGACTCTCTGACTTAGCAACTAGGACCTTACACCAAGAAAGGCCAGGGACACATCCCTCACCCAGAGACATTTCTCCCTCTCCAATCCCATTTTTCCTGACTCTAAAACCAGTCTCCCTGTGAACACACCATACACAGATGAGAATCTATGGATGATTCTTAAGATTTTGGAGACAGGGTTTGGCTCTGAGTCCCAAGTTGGGGCCTGGGGACATGGCCATCGCTCACGGCCAGCCTTGAAATCGCAGGCCTTGGTGATCATCCCGCCTCGGCCCCCAGAGTGGCCAGGACAATGGACAACTAGAGCCCAGCAACCTGTTTGAATGGGTGCGGAGACAGGGTCTCCCTGCATGGTCTGGGTGGGCCTCGGGCTCCTGGGATCCAGCCATCCTCCTGCTTTGGGCTCACAGAGACCTGAGATTCCAGGCGTGGGCTGCCACAACAGGACTTCTTGTTTGTTTTTGATGAAGGACTGAGGGTTGGCTCGGGAGCTCAACCTCGTCATCAGAGCACATTGGGAAGCCGAGGCCAGAGGCCAGCTTGAGCCCACTGGTGGAGTCCCACCCGGACATCTCAGTGAGACTTTGTCTCAACCCTCCAACCCAAATAAGCCGGGTGTGGTGGCACCTGCCTTCTTTCTGGCTTCTGGGAAGGCCAGGGAAAGGCTCGCCAGAGTCCAGCAGCTGAGGCTGCAGTGGCTGGTAGCAAGCCACCACTATTCAGCCTAGGCAATGAAGTGAGACTCCGAATAATAGAAAAAAAGAAAAAAGGAAATAAAAGAAGAGCATCCATTTGTGTATGGAGTTGGTATCACTGTGAACACACAGAGATCATTTGGGAGGGAGGCCCCAGTCTTCGGCCTAGAGTTCCGAAAAGATGGTTGATCGGCAGATAATCCAACTGTGGTTTTGGGAGGGTGAGGCGGGGAACCACTGGAACCCCAGGAAATCGGACCAGTATGAGCCATGTGGCGAGACCTCATTGCTCCCCTAAATGCAAACACAGGAGTTGCACATGGTTGCACTTGCCATCCCAGATACACGGGATGTGGTCGCCTCCATCCCCGGGTGTTCCATAGCATCGACCACACCCACAGAATGTGTGAGTCCTGGTCGGGCACCCTGGCTCATGGCTGTTAGCCCTGTGCCCTGGGAAGCCAAAGCAGGAGGCTGCCTGAGCTTAGGTGTGGAAGACTAGCCCAGGTAATGTGGCCAGACCTCATCTCAGTGAAAGGTACCCAAAATCGAGTCAGACGTGGTGGCACCTGGAGTCCTGGCTGCTCGGGATCTGAGGCAGGAGGATCACCTGAGTCCCATGGAGCGAGGAACTGGGAGCCACAATCGTGCCGCCGTGCCTCAGCTCAGCTAACAGAGACTCCATCAACAAAAAAGATGCCACCGACAGGCGTCACGACAAGTGTCCAAGGCTCCCCAGGTAAAGGTATACGTGGGCGGGGGACGATGGAGTGTGGGAGAAGAAGGGCCCACCCACCTGAAGGTGGCAGACAGGGCATCCGGAACTTGGCTAGCTGCAATTTTGCTGGACTGCCTTGATTGCTCTCTGCTTGACATACACCCTACCTCAGGGTCGTCTGTTCAGTGTATTCTCAGACTTATTTGCCATGGGGCATGAGGGTGGAGGGTGGAAGCAGGACTTCTGGGGCACATGGCCAAAGGAGAAGGATGGATGTGCCCAGTGGCCACTTTTGAAACCTCCCACGAACAACAGGCCAAAAAGTGCCTTTTCCTTTCCCATCCCTGAAGGTGACTCTTCGTGCTGGGTGTCAGGGGTGGTGGTGGTGGTGATTTTATTATTTGGAGTAAGAATCCTGTTTGGTCACCCAATCCGGATCACCGGGTCACATTCACGGCCACCATGACTCCTACTGCTGGCCTCACGGAATCCTCCCACCTTGGACCCCCAAGTGACTGGAACCACAGGCCTCCACCACCTTGCCCAGCAAATCTTTGGATTTATTTTCGATGGCTGAGACGAGGTATCTCCCCATGTCCTGGGCTGGTATCAAACCCACTGGCCTAGGCCGTCCACTCCCCTGGGCCTCCAAAGGGCCTGGAGGTGAGGCTGAACTTCTGAGGCCAGCCTGCGGTTGTGACAGTGGTTGGTATAATTATTCTGCATCGAAGTACCACTCTGTTGCCAAGGCCAGAGCGCAGGGGCCCACTCTAGGCCACCACAGTCTCTACTGGCTGGGATCCAGCAATTCTCCCTCCATGGCCTCCTGAGTGGCCAGAATTACAGGCTTGTGCCACCACGCTCTGCTCATTTTTTTGGCTTCTTGTAGAGACGAGGATTTGTCAAGGTGCCCAGGCTTATCTTGAACCCAGGAACTCAGGCCTTGGCCTCCCAGAGAGTTGGGATGACAGGCATGAGCCCATGCACCCAGCCTCCACAACACTCTTGGTGCCCCATTGCTGGCACCATTCCCATGCAAAGTCCCAGGACCCTGGAGAGGGTAACCAAAGTCGCCCACCGAGTCCTCCGTGGCATGTGCATCTGGTGCAGCCACTTGTCTCTGCTTGCCATCCGCCCCTTTGCCCGCCTCGTTTCTGAGTTAGGACCCACTCGCTCATCCCAGGGAGAACATTGGGGAAAGGGAGGGTGTCTCTCAAACCTATGGAGGACGGGGATGGCTGGGCAACTCAGGCATGTCTCCTCGGCACAAGGGGAGGACAAGACAGAAAGATGGCAGGAGCCCAGGAGCTCGAGATCAGGCTGGACACCATAGCAAAACTCCTCCTCGACCCCAAGTAAGACCCTGAAAACCTTGGGTGAGGGAAGACGTCAGCAGGAGGATTGATTCCAGCCCAGATTTCAAGACCAGGCAGGAAGAGCACGATGTCAACCAAATGGAAAGCCTGTGATCGCTGTAGTTTTGGAGGCCCAGGCCAAGAGGATGGCCTGAGTTGGG
>NW_006977736.1:0-2028 GCF_000164805.1 Carlito syrichta | reverse complement strand
CCGGGGCATTCCTTTGCATCACCCCATCGACTGATGAGTGAGTTCAGACCAGAAACCATAGCTCATGGCCGTCCGACCCACACCCTTGTAGGCTGAGGCAGGAGGTGGCCTGAGCCCAGGGGTTGGAGACCAGCTCAGACGACATGGGCAGACCTCATCTCAGTGAGAAGTCCCAAAAATTGAGTCAGGCATAGTGGCCTCCGGAGTCCCGACTGCTCGGGGTCCAAGGGGGGAAGACCACCCTAGCCTCACAAGTCGAGGCCCTGGGAACCACAATTGGGCCACTAAGTCCCATGCAGCCATTGGACACTATGGTGACAAAGAAGAATCCTCCTATGTGCATCACGGTGGGTGTCCATGGATCCCCATTAAAAGGTCCATGTGGGTAGGGGACGATGGAGTGATATGGAGAGGAAGAGACCCTAACCCAGGCCGAAGATGGCAGACAGGGCAACCCGAACGTGGGCTGGCCGTGTCATTGCCAGACCACCTTGATTGTTCTGTGCCCAATGGCAGCCCTAACTCGGGGTCGTTTGTTCCGTGAGCTCACACATGTCTTTGCTGTTGGACACAAATATGGAGGGTGGGTCTAGGCCATCTGGGGCATGTGGTCGAAGGTGTGGGATGGACGTGCCTGGTGGCCACCCATGCCACCCACTGGGCCTGAGGAGATCCTCCTGTCAAGGCCTTCCCTAACCCCAAGTTTTCTGGGTTTTGCTTGGAATCGGAAAGTGCCTGTTCCTCTCTCATTCATGAGGGTGACTCCTCGTGCTGTGTGGCAGGGATGCTGGTGGTGGTGGTGATGGTGGTGATTATTATTTGGAGTCGGAATCCCACCCTCTCACCAAGGCCAGATCGCAGGGGCATGCTCACAGCCACTGTGGACTCCAACTGCTGGGCTCAGGTGATCCTCCTGCCTCGGCCCCACGAGTGGCTGGAACCACAGGCCTGTGCCACCACACCTGGTTAATCTTTCGATTTATTTTTGAGGCTAAAAAGAGGTCTTGCCCCATATTCCAGGCTGGTGTCAAATCTGTAATCTCAGGCCATCCACTCACTTGAGCCTCTGAAGGGCGTGGATATCAGGCCAAGAACCTGATCCCGGCCTGTGGTTGTGGTGGTGGTGGTGGTGGCTGGTATTATTATTCTGAGTTGGAGTCTGCTCTGTCACAAGGCTGGAGCACAGGGACTGCTTTTGGACACCATGGCCTCCATCGGCTGGGTTCCAGTGATCCTCCCACTCAGGCCTCCCGAGTGGCTGTAATGACAGACATTTGCAACTACGCTCGACTCATTTTTTTTTTTTTTGTAGAGACAAGGTCTCACCAAGGTACCCGAGCTGGTATCAAATACTGGGGCTCAGACCACCCTCCCACCTCGACCACCCAGAGTGACGGGATGACAGGTGTGAGCACTTGCACAGAGCCTCAACACCCCTCAGGGCTGCACCACGAGACTGGCTCCCTTCCAATGACCTAGGATCTCAGAGAGTGCAGTCAGAGTCACCCACTGAGCCCTTCCCAGGGGGAGACCCTGACACATGGCCGTGTCTTTGCCAGAGCACCACTCATTCACTTGCCTCATTCCCCAGGTTGGAACCACTCGATCCTCCAAGGGACTGTCTCAGGGAAAGGGAGGGCATGACTCTCAAACGTTTGGTGGGGCAGAGAGTGCCAAATGACTCATGTCTGTTTCCTCGGCACTCGGGGATGCCGAGACGGGAAGATGGCTGGAACCCTGGAAATTGAGACCAGACTGGACACCAGAGCAAGCCCCCACCTCGATTCCAAGCAAAACCCAGAAAACTTGGGGTTAGGGAAGGCCTTGGCAGGAGGATCTCCTCAGGCCCAGTGGTCAAGACTAGGAAGGAAGACCAGGATGTCAACCAAATGGAAAGCCTCTGATCACAGCTGTTTTGGAGGCTGAGGCTGAGAGGAAGGACCAAGTTGGGAGGTTTGAGAGCAGCCAGGACAACCTTGTGAGGAAACAGAAGAGAGAGAGACGTAAAGAAAGAAACGGAAAGAAAGG
>NW_006977735.1:0-860 GCF_000164805.1 Carlito syrichta | reverse complement strand
AAAACAGAAAACTTCTAGGGTCTCAGGTTTTAGGAGACGCCTTGTGAGAAATGAGTGGGAACTGACATTTAACCTGGGAATTGGACAAGTGGGAGTTCATTTTAGTGGAATTGGGAAGGGGTGGGTGGGAGGAGGGGAGTTTTCCAGGAAGACTAGCAGGAGCAGGAGGGGTGGAGTTAAGCAAACTCTAGGCCTCAGGCCAAATCCAACCAGCTGCTTGTTTTTGTAAATAAAGTTTTATTGCACATAGTTCTGGTCATTTGTTTACAGATTGCCTGTGGTTGCCTTGGGGCTATGAAGGCAGGGTTGAGTTGTAGGTGTTGAAACAGTAAGGCCTGAAAAGGCTTAAAATATTCACAGCCTGGCCCTTTATGGGAAAAGCTTGCCAACTCTTCTAGTCTGGAGAACCTGGCTATAGGAGACCCCTGGGCTCTTGTCCTGAGGGAGCTGGAGAGCCACTATGACAAGACTGCACTTGCACTGGAAGAAGATCTCTCTAGCCACAGTGGGGAGCACAGGTTAGAGAGGGCCAGCCCAGCCCAGAAGATAGATCAGGGCTTGGCGTGAATGTAGCAAATTAGGCAAGGCACGACAGTGGCCTGGTAACAGCAGTGAAACGTGGATAGATAGAGATTTAGAACCTAGAATTGGCAGGACGTGGTGGTGCTAGGCTGAATGTGTGTGGGGTGACGTATGACCCTGTGGTGATGGCCAGCTACTGGCCATGGGACTGACCATGGGGTGCAGGGAGGAGTTGGTCTTGGGACGGGTGTGGTGGTGGGTAGTGGCTCCTGGTCCAAGGGTGATGTCCAGATGCCACTGGGCCCAGAGTGTTGGAGAGAGGTCCAGTTTAGAATTCC
>NW_006977734.1:0-3848 GCF_000164805.1 Carlito syrichta | reverse complement strand
TGCTCTCTTCTTGTGAATCTCAAGTGATACTTGTGATTAAACTGCCCATAGGAGTATGCTAAAAGTGATAGAATATTAATTCTGAAGCCAGCTCATAAAAGATAGATCTCTTCCTTTTGCCTTTCTTTCTGGGATAGTATGTTCACCTTTGGAACCTAGACATCAAACTGTGATGAAATCCATTTTGCATAGAGGAACCATGGACTACTGTTTCATTCAACCCTAGCTCTGTCTCTCCCCTGACATGCTTTCCTCTTATAAGAAACATTGTGATTAATATCATGCTCATCTGGATAATTTTCTGGATTTATCCAGGATAAGTTCTCAGGATATAATCTGTGTCAATTGTGAAGACATGTAAATAAACAAACAAGTTAATTAAAATTCTTCACAAGGCAATGCTGGAATGAAGAGGGTATATATAAACGTGTGTGTGTGTGTGTGTGTGTGTGTGTGTGTGTGTGTGTGTGTGTGTGTGTATGTATGTGTGTGTGTTTTGAGTCAGGATTTTACTCTGTCACCTAGGCTGGAGCATGGTGGCACAATCATGGCTCACCACAGTCATAACTTCCAAAGCTTAGGCAATCCTTCTTCCTCTACCTCCCAAGTAGCCGGGACTACAGGCAGGCACTGCCACACCTGGCAATTTTTAAAAAATTGTAGAGATGAGGTTTCACTCTGTTGTCCAGGCTGGTCTTAAACTGTTGGGCTCAAGCAATTCTCCTGCCCTGGCCTTCCAAAGTGCTGGGAGTACAGTTATGAGCTAACACATCCAGCCAAAAAATGAGATTTGAACCCATTTGACCTTGTGGAGCAGAGTTCTCATTACTTTTGCTTGCTTTCTCTACTCATGAACTTTAGGAATGAAAAACAAGTGTTTATCTTACTGAAACACCTGAATTTGTGGATTGCAAACATAGTAGTAGAAATAAAATTAAAAGCTTTTGTAGTCTGCTTTATGCTGTCAGAGTTTTGAAAAACATAGAAATTTCCATGTATTACCCTCTACAACAATGCCTTATAATTATAGCAATTACTTATTCATAGATTCATTCATCCATCAAATATCTTGAGGTCTACTACCTTATACCAGGGACTGGCTCTTGCTGCTGGGAAAATCATAAGAAAGAATTTAGGCATGATCTCTGTCCCTGTATTACTTTCCTATTGCTGTTCTGACAAAGTTCCACAAGCTTTATGACTTAAAAAAACATGTATTTATTTTCTTGGCATCTAAGTCTAGAAATCTGGAGGGCAGAATTAAAAAATCAGTGTGTTGGTTAGGCTGGATTTCTCCTTGCCTTTTCCAGCTTCTAGAGGCCACCTGAATTTCTTGGTTCATGGTGCATCACTTTAATCTCTGGTCCTGTTGAATCTTTCTTCCTCTTTTTCCCTCCCTCCCTCTCCCTCCTCCCCCCTCTTTCCTTCATTCTCCCCTCTCCTCCTTTCCCTTTTATTCCTTCTCCCCCTCCTCTGTCTTCTCCTCTCCCCTCTCCCCTCCTGCTTCTCTCTTATAAGAAGCCTAGTGAATATATCAAGCTTACCTAGGTTATCCAGGATATTCTTCCCATCTGAAGATCTTTAATTCAATGCTATCTGTAGAGGTCCTTTTATCATATAAAGTAATATACTTACAGGTTCCAATGATTAGAACATACACATCATTGGGAACCATTATTCAGTCTACAGAAGTCTCCATGGAAAAGATGTTTTCTTTAGGAATATTGAAAGTACATGCTGTGAACTGATGACTTAGAAAATTTCTCTCAGATTTGGCCTGGCTTTTTTATTAACGTTCTTTTAAGTCATAATCTTCATTGAAAAGGGCCAATAAGTGACTTTTGGTTTGATCTGTTTAAGTAAAAATATGGGGTAGCCAAAGTAGTTTTAAGTTCTTCATTCCTTTCTTTTTAAAGATTTTTATTTGCTACAGCACACATTAATACAGGTAGGATGGTGCGTACCTGTGATTCCAGCTGCTCAGAAGGCTGAGGTGGAAAGATCACCTAACCTCAGCTCAGCAGGTTGAGGCTGTGATGGCTGTAAGTGTGGCACTGCACTCCAGCAAGGGTAACAGTGAGACTCTAACTAAAAAAAAAACAAAAACAAAAAAACCCCAAACAAAACCAAAATCAAATACTGAAATACCATAGTTTATGCAGAAAAAATGCTAAAACCTCTTAAATTTTATTCTAATGTGCATATAGTTTTTTTTTTTTTTTTGAGCTGGAGTCTCACTCTGTTGCCCAGACTGGAGTGCAGTGGCTGCTCCCGGACACTGCAGCCTCGATCTGCTGGGCTCCAGCAATCCTTCCACCTCAGCCTTCCAAGTAACTGGAACTTCAGGCACGTGCTACCATGCCTGGCTAATTTTTTGATTTATTGTAGAGATGAGGTCTCTCCAAGTTTCCCAGGTGGGTCTCAAACCTGTGGGCTCAGGCAGTCTACTCACCTTGGTATCCCAAAGCATGGGATTACAGGCTGAGCCACCGAGCCTGATTAATGTGCATATACTTTTAAAAAACTATGGTATGAATGACATAAATGTCTTCTTTTATTAATTTTCTTAAGATAGCAGATTGTTCAAGAACTATGCTATTCTGGAAAAACAAAACAAGACAAAACAACAAAAAACCCTGAAGACTTGAATTTTCAGCACTGAGAGCATACAATAAACAGCAGTGTGCTTACCTTGTGTGTTAGTGGAAGCACATGGGAAACAAATTAGATTCATATATCTGTATGGAAGACTGCATTTTTCTCTAAAGAACTTCCCTTGTTTATGTAATTGAGAAAGTCAATCAAATCAATATAATCTTAAAGAGAGAACTTATGTGTTGGGTGAAGAAATGATATGGTATAGCAGTTACAGAAAATCATGTTGCATTGTCAAGGTTCAGGATCAATCTTTGAACACTTAAAATTGATGTTGAAATAGAATTCTGAATTTCTTGGTGGGGGAACCCACAAAACTTCTCTTTTTCTTTACTTCCTTCCTCATTTCAACTGATGCAGGATATTTGGTTTATTTTGACCTCTAACAATGGAGAGAGAGAGAGGAGAGAGGAGAGAGAGAGAGAGAGAGAGAGAGAGAGAGAGAGAAGAAACAAATTATACATCTTAGTAGGAATGCAGGTTGGCTCTTTGTAATGGCATATTGTAATTCAAAGGACATTAGAAAAATAAAATTGAGCTCATATTTTGATTCTTGAATTTTTGTGCTGGTGGGGAAGTAGAACATTCAAGAATAAAGTAACAAGGTAAATAGTTGGCCAGGTGTAACATTTACTGGTAGGGAAGCAACTGTGAATTGTGGCAATAAACCAATGGAGAAAGTTTATTAAAATGACAACAACAACACAAAACTCGCCCTCATTTGTTTCTGTGGCACTATTAATACAGGTACTTTCATCACCATCTCTTATTTAGCCACTTTCTTAGTCCTACTCATACTGTAAGAGTTTTTTTCTTACTCTGTTATCATAATCTGTTGTTGCTAATTTTTATTCTATCTTATTCACACATAAAAATCTCCTTGAGCAGGTATTATTAATTAACCTTCTTCTGCAACTTACTTTCTTTCTTTTTTTTTTTTTTTGAGTTGGAGTCTCACTCTGTCACCCAGACTGGAGTGCAGTGGTTGCTCCCGGCCACCGCAGCCTCGACCTGCTGGGCTCCGTCGATCCTTCCACCTCAGCCTTCCGAGTAACTGGAATTACAGGCGCGCGCTACCACGCCCGGCTAATTTTTTGATTTTATTGTAGAGATTAGTCTCACTTGCCCAGGTGGGTCTCGAACCCGCGGGCTCGGGCAGTTCACTCACCTCAGCTCCCAAAGGCGTGGGATTA
>NW_006977733.1:0-747 GCF_000164805.1 Carlito syrichta | reverse complement strand
GGATAGCAAACTGGATAGCTGGTTAGTGAACTACTTTAGTCAGCTTTCTACCCAGCTGGCTAGGTAGGTAGCTAGCTACATAAGTCAGTTTGCAGGCCAGCAGGATAGTGGTTCAAGTCAGCTAGTTAAGTCAGTTGGCTAGCCTGCTGGCTAGGTAGATAGCTGGCAAGTTAAGAGAGGTGGCTAGCAGACATGCTAGCTTAAGTCAGCTAGGTAAGTCAGCTGGCTAGCCAGGTGACAAGTTCATTAAGTCAGCTAGTTAAGTCAGCTGGCAACCTGCTGCCTAGCTAGTTAAGTCAGCACATTAAGACAGTTGGCTATCCAGCTTGTTAGCAAGTTAAAAAGCTAGTTAAATCAGATGGCTAGCCATCTGGATAGATAGTTATTTCAGCTAGTTAAGTCAGCTGGCTAGCTAGAGAGCTAGCTATATTAGTCAGCTAGTTATTGTAGCTAGGTAGCTAGTAAGTCAGCAAGTTAAGTCAGCTAGCTAGCTAATTAAGCCAGCTACAGAAGCCAGTTGGCAAGCTAGGTAGCTAGCTGCTTAAGTCAGCTAGTTAAGTCAGCATGCTAGCTAGTTAAGTCAACTAGTTAAGTCAGCTGGATAGCCAGCTGGCTAACTGGGTTGCTACCTAGTTGTCAATTGGCTAGCTAGTCAGACAGTTTGTTAAGTAACCTAGTTAAGTCAGTTCTCTAGTCTGCTGGCTATCTAGGTACCTAAATTGATAAATCAGCTGGCAATCCTGCGGG
>NW_006977732.1:0-524 GCF_000164805.1 Carlito syrichta | reverse complement strand
TGAGCCCCCGGGTATGAAACCAGTCCGAGCACTTTGGCAAGATCTCGTCTCTACAAGAAGTCCAAAAATTGAACCAAGAGTGTTGGCACACACCTGTCTTTCCAGTCACTCAGGACGTCATGGCAGGAGGATCACCCGAGCCCAACCAGTGGAGGTCATGGTGTCCGAAAGCGGGCCCCTGCACTTCGGCTTGGCTGTAGAGTGGGACTCTGACTCAGAATAAAAATGCCAACCACCACCACCAAAATCACAGGCCGGGTTCAGGGTCTCAGCCTGGCATCCTGGTCCTTTGGAGGCCCAGGTGAGTGGACGGCCTGACCCTGTGTGTTTGAAACTAGTGCAATACATGAAGTGAGTCCTAATATCAGCCATCAAAAATAAATCCAAAGATATGCCATGAGTGGTGGCACAGTCCTGTGGTTCCATCCACTCGAGAGGGCAAGGTGGGAGGATCACCTGAGCCTGGCAGGCAGTGTCCATGGTGGCCGCAAGTGTGCCCCTGCACAGATCCAGATTCCGACTCG
>NW_006977731.1:0-699 GCF_000164805.1 Carlito syrichta | reverse complement strand
GGACCAAAGCTGGGCTCTGGAGCTCAGCTTTGTCATCCCATCGTTTTGCTAGGCAGAAACCAGCGGCCAGCCCAAGCCCATGGGTGGAGACCAGCTCGGGAACCTGGGTGAGACCTCTTCTGTACCCTCCATCCTAAATGAGCTGGACATGGTGGCGCACTCCTGTCGTTCAGTCTCCTGGGAAGGCTGGGGAAAGGATTGCCAGAGCCCAGTGAACTGAGGCTGCAATGGCCGTGAGTGAGCCACCACTCTCCAGACTGGGTGACAGAGTGAGACTCCAACTCATAGGAAAAAAGGAAAAGAGAAAAAAAGAAGAGTATCCATTTGTGTATGGAGTTGGGATTACCGTGAAGAGACAGAGATCATGTGGGAAGGAGGCACCAGCCTTTGACCTACAGTTTTTGAAAGGCAGTAGCAGAAAATCAGCCTGTGGCTTTGAGATGCCAGGGTGGGGGACCGCTGGAGCCCAAGAGTTTGGACCAGCCTGGGCCACGTAGTGAGACCCCATTGCTCCCTGAATGCAAATAATGGAGTCTCATGTGGTGGTTTCCGCAGGCCCAGACACACGGGATGTGGTGGCCTCTGTCCCAGCATGTTGCTTTGTGTCCCCCCACCAACAGAACATGTGAGTCCAGGCCAGGCATTGGGGCTCACAGCCATCAGTCCCACACCCTGGGAGGCTGAGGCGGGAGGCTGAAT
>NW_006977730.1:0-635 GCF_000164805.1 Carlito syrichta | reverse complement strand
TAATAAGGCAAGCATTATCATAAGAAACTAATAAGGCAAAGTTGTTCAGACGACAATTATAAGGGAAGTAGTATCAGACGACACTAATAAGACAAGTTGTATCATAAGACACTAATAAGGCAAGTAGAATCAGAGTACAATAATAAGGCAAGTAGTATCAGATGACACTGATAAGGCAAGTAGTATCATAAGATACTAATAAGGCAAATAGTATCAGACGAAAATAATAAGGAAAGTAGTATCATAAGACACTAAATAGGCAGATAGTGTTCCATGACACTAATAAGGCAAGTAGCATATGATGACACTAATAAGGCAAGTAGTAAAAAAAGACTGCAATAAGGCAAGTTGTATCAGACGACATTAATACGGCCAGTAGTATCAGATGACACTAATAAGGCACGAGGTATCAGGCGACACTAATAACGCAAAAAGTAACAGACAATACTAATAAGGCAAGTAGTATCATAAGACACTAATAAGGCAAGAAGTATCAGAAGACACTAATAAGGCAATTATTATCATAAGACACTAAGGCAAGTAGTATCAGACGACACTAATAAGGCAAGTAGTATCAGACGACACTAATAAGGCAAGCAGTAACATAAGACATAAATGAGGCAAGTAGTATCAGA
>NW_006977729.1:0-740 GCF_000164805.1 Carlito syrichta | reverse complement strand
AAAACTAAAATAAAATTTCTTATTAAGGATGAAAATGTAATCTGGAAATGAAAATCAGAGAATAGCTAGAAGCAAAAATGTGAAAAGTTCATCATTCATTCTGTTGTCAATAAAAGTCTTTCCAGACACACGGAAGAGAATTCACACATAACCTATTAGCATTCCCCTATATGACTTCATCTAATACTCTCTTCCAGGCATGTGTTAATATTCCTCATTACAGGCACAAAAATGCAGACTTAGAGAGAGTAATCCTTTGCTCAAAATTATACAATTGCAAGACATTGGTTTCACGAAAACACAGATTTCTGCATTGCATGATAACAATATACCTCACTTATGAAATGTTAACTTGGTACAGTATGTTAACAATATAAAACATGTTTGGTTCATGAAAATATCTAAGAAGAAAACCTTTTAGAACTATTATAACCCTTACACCTCAGCCCTAAATGGAAATTGTCCTAAAAAAAATTGTCACAAAGGACTAAATTGCAAAATAATGGGCATAAGATTTAGTTCTAAATATGCCTGTTATTATCCATATGAATGGTAAAAATAAAAAATCAGATAATGTAATGTCCTTATAAAAAGTGCAGGAACAAAGGACTTCATGAACTTTTGGGAGGAGCGTAAGTTCCAATAGTCTATTTATGGAGGAGTCTAGCAAGATTTAAAGAATTTAAGTATGCATAAGGGTAAAGTGACCATATAGTTTATCTTCAAAATTGAAATGCATT
>NW_006977728.1:0-562 GCF_000164805.1 Carlito syrichta | reverse complement strand
ACAACAAAAAATACCAAAATCATACGTAAAGCATTTGCTGAGCTGCCAGGCATTAGGACAATGAGTTAAAGTGACAGTCACCATCAAGCCTTTATTCTCTGACTGTGACAGTGTCAGCAAGAGGCAGAAAAAGAGATGCCGACTCCTAGTGTTTCATTTTCCCCACAGAATGGCACCAGGTGAAGGTCAGTGTGATAGGAGCAAATGTGGACTGCTGAGGAGTCCCAAATCATAGGGACTCTTTATGGCTACAGAGGCTGGGGGCTGGAAGAAAAACAAAGGCTAGGAGTGGAAACAGGCTTGGTCAGAATGAATCAAAGTTGCTTAGCCAAATACCCTGACAAGAAGGTCTTGGTGGAGGTTTCTGGGCTGAGAAGCAGATATGTGCATGGGCAGGGCTGGCCCGGCAGGACCCCAATTGCTGCTATGGCTCCCTCCAGGGACTGCAATGCCCTCTCTGTGCACAAGTCGGATGTGGGAAGGGCAGCTTCCCATGAGATGCCTGCCAGGAAAAGTCCTGGCATTGCCTATGGTAGGACCTGAAAGATCACACAATGGAGTT
>NW_006977727.1:0-645 GCF_000164805.1 Carlito syrichta | reverse complement strand
TGCATGGTAGCGACTGTGGACCCAGCTACATGGGATGCGGGTTGCCTTCATCCCCAGGGCTTTTTTTGCATCACCCCCACCAAAAGTATGTGCAAGACCTGGCCGGGCACCATTGATAATGGCTGTCAGACCTGTGCCCTTGGAGGCTGAGGCAGGAGGCAGCCTGAGCCCAGGGATCGGAGACCAGCCTGAGTGACATGGAAAGACCTCATCTCAGTGAGAGGTCTCCAAAATGGAGGCAGGAATGGTGACCCTTGGATGTCCAACTGTTCGGGGGCCGAGACAGGAGGACCGCCTGAAACACAGAGGTTGAGGCTCTGGGAGCCACAATTTTGCTGCCACGCCCTAGCTAGGGCGACAGAGACTCCAGTGACAAAAAAAGTCTCCCTTGTGTGCCAAGACAGGTGTCCATGGCTCCCCAGGGGTAGATCTGCGTGAGCGGAGGACGATGGAGTGATAGGAAGAGGAATTGGCCAACCCCAGTCTGAAAGTGGCAGACCAGGCGATGGTAACATGGACTGGCCATGGTGTTGCCACACCGCTTTGATCACTCTATAACTGACAACCGCCATAACTCGGGACAGTATGTTCCGTGAGTTCACATGGGTCTTTGCCATGGGGCTTGAGTATGTTGGGTGGAGGCAG
>NW_006977726.1:0-658 GCF_000164805.1 Carlito syrichta | reverse complement strand
GATAACCATCACAGAAAAGGGCCAGTCACATGGGGCCCCCAACATGGAGGAAACCCAGAAACTGGAGCAACCACACAGAATATGGCACGGAGGCACCCATTTTAGAGAGTCAAATGTTAGGACACTCATCAGAGAAGAGGGTTATTCATTGCAGCTTCCAACACAGTGGATGCTCAGTCACTGTGGCAGCAATCAAATAGAAGGTATAGTCACTGGGGCACCGCTTCTGTAGGAAGTCCAGTCACTGTGGCACCCATTACATGGTAGGGCTATCCACTGGTGCAGACATATAGGATGACATATCGTGGTCACCAAACACAGGGGGCGGTCCAGTCACTGTATCCACAATTATGGGGGAGGACCTGTCACTGGGATACCCGTCACAAAAGAGAACTAGTCACTGGTGCACTCATTATGAAGGGTGCCCAGTCACTATGAAAACCATCACCGAAGAAGACTAGTCAAACAATTTAACCCACTAGTCCCAGATTGGGAAAGTCACTGGGACAACCATTATGGAGGAGGATCAGAAAAGGGGGTAACAGCTGGGCTCAGTGGCTCAGCCTGTAATCCTGTGCCTTTGGGAGGCTGAGGTGAGTGGATTGCCTGAGCCCGCAGTTTTGAGACCCGCCTGGACAACGAGACCTCATCTCTACAG
>NW_006977725.1:4777-16787 GCF_000164805.1 Carlito syrichta | reverse complement strand
AAAATAGTTACAGCAACCACAAAGGTTTGTTTCAAGTTGGTAAGTTTGAATGAGCATACGAACATTATTTTAGAAATTTAAAATAAAAAAACAAATTTAGTGGTAAAATAAATGAAAAACTTAAGTATGAAACTAACAAAATATAAACAAATCTATATACAGAAAACTACAGAACATGGTAACAAAAATCAAAGAGGATTCACATAAATCAACAGAATGGTGTTCTGTATTCATGGAAGGGAAGGCACCACATTGTTAATATGTCAATTCTTTCCAAATTCATATAGAGATTCAAAAAAATCACTGTCAAATCTCAGCTAGGAAGTATGCAGATATTAACAGCTGGATTCTAAAGTCTACATGCAAAGGTGCAAAGCATAGAACAATCAACACAATAATAATGAACAAAGTTGCAGGATTCATACTACTTGATTTTTAAATTTATTATGAAACTACAGTGATTAAGACAACATGGCAATGTTGAAATGATAGACAAATAGATCAGTGAGATAGAATAGGGACCCCAGAAATAAACCCACACAAATATATTCAACTGTGTTTGCAGAAGAAGGAAAGGCAATTCAATAGAGAAAATACAGAATCTTTTAAACAAACGGTGGTAGAACAACTGCAGAGTTATATGCTAAAAAAAAGAATCTATAACCATCACAAAAATTAAGTAAAGGTGGGTCAAAAACTAAACCATAAAAGTTCTCAAGAAAATATATAAGAGAATCTAGGTGTGCTTGGATTTGGTGATACATTTTTGAATACAAAGTTAATAGTCCAATTGATGAAAGAAAAAAGAATAAGTTGTATTGTGTTAAAAAGAAAAATCTCTGCCCTGTGGAAAACACAGGAAATATTTGCAAAAAAACATATGTTAACGAGCTTGTATCCAAATTATACAAATAACACTTTGATTTTGACAATAAGAAAACAATCTGTTTATCAATAAGAAAGCTATCTGAACAGAGACCATAGTAGAGAAGATACGGAGATGGAAAATAAGCCTGTAAAATGCTTATCGTTATCCTTCTCTAGCAAGTGTCAATGATATTGCTGAGAATTCCCTGAGCAATATCAGGGAATTCTGCGCAATATTAGTTTTTGACCCACCTTTAAATAATTTTTGTGATGGTTATGGATTCTTTTTTTTTTAGCATATAACTCTGCAGTTGTTCTACCACCATTTGTTTAAAAGATTACGTATTTTCTTTAAAAAAAAAACAGTGACTGCCTATAGTCCCGCGCCTTTGGGAGGCTGAGGTGAGTGGATTGCCTGAGCCCGCGGGTTCGAGACCCGCCTGGGCAGCGAGACCTCATCTTTACAATAAATAAAAAAATAAGGCGGGCATGGTAGCGCGCGCCTGCAATTCCGGTTACTCGGAAGGCTGAGGCGGAAGGATTGCCGGAGCCCAGCAGGCGAGGCTGCAGTGGCTGAAAGCGACCACTGCATTCCAGTCTGGGCGACCGAGTGAGACTCCAACTCAAAAAACAAAAACAAAAAACAGTGACTTATCGATTAGAATGTATGTGTCTGTTAGAAAGGTTAAATTCCAAAAAGCTGATGCCCACTGTTGGCCAGGTGGTGAATCCAGAAGAACGCTCCTTCACTGCAGGTGGTCGTGGAGACAGCACAGCGTCTTTGGGAGAGATCTCACAACTCCTTGCAGGATTAAAAACAGTCTGTATCATCCAGCATTCGTGCTTGTGGGTGTTTGTCCAACTTAATCGAGAATGTATGCCCTCACAAAAGCCTGTGTATTAAGGTGGACAGCAACTTGATTTAGAATTGCCAAAAGCTTGAGGGAAGTGCAATCTAATAAGTGAGTTGATGTTAATTTGTATGGCATCCACCAGATGTATGATTATTCAGTGACAGAAAGAAGTGGGCTAGAAAGCCACAGAGGCAGGTGATGAGGCACACATGTGTGTTGCTACGTGACAGAAACTGGTCTTGAAAAGTGTCCGCGTTGAGAATACTAATTATGAGACTTTCTGAAAGGCAATACTAGAGTGGTGGTGAAAATATCAGGGATTGCCTAGAGCTTGCAATGCATTCCGGTCAAATAAATAAATTATAGTGCCACTAAAAGAAAGAGAAAAAGAAAAATAAAAGAAAATGTCTGTGTTTCCCAGGGTATCAGGACGGCGGGGAGAAAGTTGAATGGGTAGATCCCTTGAAGAAGTCTTGGTTGATTTGTCTATTCTCTGAGCTAAGTCACTTTGGAAAAGAGTAGCTTTTGTAATAATTGTGGCAAAATGAATGATGCATAAACACCACTGTCTCTGATAATGTTCTTCCCATGAGCATTAGGATAATCAGCTCAGAGCACCTGACACATACACACTGGAATTAAGCCATGACGTGGCTGGGTGGTGAATGGCAGGCCAGGCATCCCTCTGCAGGGCAGGAGGTTACAGACAAGACAGGGAAGACCCCAGAATGACACGCATGGTCATGAGAATGTCACAGACATCGAGTGAATGTGCTTCAGCTTAATATAGATGAAGATGTTTATGGATAAACATAGGGAGATGTGCAGACGAGGGTTTATATAAACACACAGATCTTCCCACTCGGCCATTGATGAGGGCTGGGGAAAAAAACAGCAGAACTCCTGACCAGCACCCCTCCCAGCTGTCCACATCTTCAAAACAGGGAATTCTGAGCAATATCATAGCCCAGAGAGGCCTGAGAAGACACAACTTCTAAATGGAAGGTGATAGTCAGGGTGGGATGCCGGGACAGAAGAAAGTTATTGGATATGCTAGGAGGGAAACTGAAGACAGCACTGACTTGATTTAATAATAATATATGAATTTTGGTTCATTAATTGTGACAAAAGGGTTATACTAATATGCTAATAAGAAAGGAGACTGGGTACAGGGTACAAAAGGACTCTCTGTACTATCTTCACAATAACTCTGTAAATATAAGGCTGCTCCAAAACTGAAATTGTATTTTAAAATGTCCTTAAATGAATGTTTCTGGTTGGGCATGGTGTACAATCCTAGTACTTTGGGACACAGAGGTGAGAGGATTGCCTGAGCCCACGAGTTTGAGACAAGCCTGGGCAACTTTGCGAGACCTCTCCTCTACAATAGATCAAGAAAAATTAACCAGGCTTGATGGTGCATGCCTGTAGTTCCAGCTACTCGGAAGACTAAGGAGGAAGGATCGCCTGAGCCCAACAGGTCAAGGCTATGGTGGCCATGAGTGTGCCACTGCACTCCAGCTTGGGTGACAGAATGAGATTCTGATTGAAAAGAAAAGAAAAGAAAAGAATGTTTCTATAAGCTGAATGCTTGTGTCTCTCTTAAATTCATACATTGACACCCAGTCCCCAGTTTGATGGTGTTAGGAAGTGGGGCCTTGGGAGGTGATTAAGTCACAAGGGTGAATCTCTGAGGTGGGATTAGTGTCCTTATAAAAGGGGCTCCCTTGCCCCTTCAGGTGAGAGCACAGTGAGAATGTGCCATCTGTGAATCAGAAAACTGCTCTCCCCAGACACCTAGCTTGCTGGTGCCTTGCCCTTGCATTTCCAGGATCCCAGACTGGGAGAAGCCAAGTTCTATTGTTTATCAGCTACCCTGTGCATGATATTCTGTTCTAGTGGCCTGAATGGGCTAAGAAACCAAAAAAGTAAAAATGGCAGATTGTTGTCAGAAGGGATGACTCTATGGGTATTGATTGGTCAGAGAGTTAGAGGCTTTACAGAATATTTACATTACCACTATAGCTGTTATAGCTTGAGTGCAACCTTTCCATGTGGTTTAGCCAAGATGCCTCAAAATGTCCAGGGGTTTTCCTAATAGTCTCTCCCCATCTTTCTTAACCCAAATTAACAAAACTTGTAAATGAGCCATAGTATTGAAAGTGAGGGCGACATGAACTTAAAAACGTGATCTTAAATATGTATTGAATTTTACTTATGTTTTAAAATCATTTATGCAGTTTTTCTTATATTTGTTATGCTTAAGTACATTTCAAGTTACTGATATAATGTTTATGATTTACTGTTTGTATATGGAAGGAAGAAAGCGATCTCTTTATAGTCACACAGCTAATTCTTGATGAATCCATTCATTCACTAACTTATTCAGTCCCCCTTTTGAAGCACATATTTACAGAGCCCTCCAACATTGTCTTAGTACTTGGGAAGTATTAATGAAATTACCAGAAAGACTTGAGCTTTCCCGGATCTGCATTGTAGCAGGTAAAGCACCTTATGAATGCTAAATGAGACAAGTCAGTCTCACATAAAGGACAGTAGAAAGTAGTCAGTGTCATACAAAGTTAAAGGAGAGAGAGTATGCCAGGTTAAGTATCCGACTGGGAGAAAGGTCACATTCTATGTGAAACAGTGTGGTCAGCCTAGGTCTCTTTGACAGTGAAGGCATAATGGAAGAGTAGAGGTTAACCGAGTGGTGCTCTGGGAGTTTTGTGTGCCCCAACAACAGTCTATCCTGTGCCCAGGAGCAAAGGCAGGCATGTGTGCTTTGGTTTCCTGAAATCTGAGGTGGAAGCTAGGAATACAGAAGCTGGTGACCACAATGGTGAGCACCAGGAGAGAAGGTCAGTGGGGAGACAGAAGTCCCCAAAAGGGCTGGTGGTAGGCATGGGGTGTGGGAACAATGTTCCATGGCCATTCCTCTGCTGGGTGGCCCTTGGACCACGTGAGACGCACACACCTTTCAAGTCAGTGTAAGACTGGTAGTGTCCTGGGAACTGAGCTGTGTTAAGTCAGGAGAAGACAGTCTACAGGTGGGAAGGAATGTGTGGAATGTGTGTGAGGAAACACGTGTCCTACGTGGCATAGTCCTCTTCCTCCTCTTCCTCCTTCTCCTTTAATCTTCTTTATTATTGTTATTGTTAGAAAACAAGTATCCCAATTTCTGTTGCACTTTGGACAAAATAATTGGAATCTGTACATCCCAAAATATTTCATGTTGAAAGTTTTAATCACCTGGAATTGTTTTAAAAAAATCAAAACTTTCAAAAAGCAAAGTTTTGCAGTTTATACAAAAAAAACAAGTATACACTAAGATAATAAAAGCTCAAATATGTAAAATATTTAATATTATAATTCCCTTTATTTTGTAATTTCTCAATTGTGGGAATCATCTTTGCTTTAGTACATTTATATGCAAATAATTGTATATTTTGTATTGGAATGAAATAATATTGAGGAGTCCTATACATTTTCAACATGTAAGTTGTGTGAACCGCTAAAAAGAGTCACAAATACACCACATTATTTGACTAGTTTTATCTTGTTAAATTATATTATTAAAAAGGTAATCTAACAAAAGGCAAAAGCCAAATACTAGTGAAAAATACGTGCTGATTTATTAAAACATTTCAATAAAAGCAATTTGGAAGTGAGAGTGTTCCTTTTTAGCAGAAATTCTCTGAAGCTTACCATCTCAGCCTTTTGAGAGAATTTTCTCACTTAAAATTATCATCTACAAAGAGGGCTAAAGTAAAGGTATAAACAACTTTGTATGACATTCTGAAACTAATTATAGGCAATTCCATGAAAATAAACATATAAGAAGGTGATATTAAAAAAAATTCTTTTTTTTTTTTTTGAGTTGGAGTCTCACTCTGTCACCCAGACTGGAGTGTAGTGGCCGCTCCCAGCCACCGCAGCCTCGAGCTGCTGGGCTCCGGAGATCCTTCCACCTCAGCCTTCCAAGTAGCTGGAACTACAGGCGTGGACTACCACACCCGGCTAATTTTTTTTTTGATTTATTGTACAGATGAGGTCTCGCCAAGCTGCCCAGGTGGGTCTCAAACCCGCGGGCTCAGGCAATCCACTCACCTCAGCCTCCCAAAGTGCGGGATTACAGGCTGAGCCACCGAGCCTGGCTAAAAAATAAATTCTTAAGACTGTTAACGTGACAGTAATTAAAGTAATTAAAGCCTGTGATTATTTAGCATGTAAATTTTTTTGTTGATTTGTTATTTTGGAAGTTAATTAAAATGAAGTTATATATATACATATAATTTAATTTGTTCAGGGATATATTTTTAAAATAATTTCATCTGTGAAAATATCTTTCCATATATCTATCAATCAAAACACAATGCTTTATGAGTGAATGTGTGTTTTTAAAAGTAATTATGTGCATTGATTGATGCTTCACTATAACAGCACCACACTTTAGATGGTGAGATCTGAGTGCCCCCCTTTTCAGTTACCACCTCTACAGACAGAGCCCATGATGGCACTATGTCATGAAAGTGTATGTCCACAGACATACAAGCCACTTGCTTCAGCAAAACTCTGGAGATCATGTCTCTTATACTTTGGAGTAATTTTCTCTCACTAGAAACTCAGTTTAGCAAATATGGTTTGGAATTCTTTCATAGCCAAGCAACTGTTTGCTCTGTGTGAGAGGAGGGTGTAAAAATCCCATGCTAGATAAAATCAAGCTGTAAGTCTCTCCTCTGTCATCAGAGTGAACTTGGGGAGAATTCAAATGAAGGAATATGGGGAACACTTGGTGAGTTTGGGTTCTCACTTTGGCAGGAAAGAAACAGATAGGAATTTATAGTTGCATATTTTAAACAGTATGCGCAGTGATGAAACATTATGGTAAAAGAAAATGTTTCTTTGAAAATACACCAAAAGTATTGAAGAGACTTGGTAAAAGTTAGCTTTTAAGAATGAATTATTAAATTGAATGAAAGCGAATAAAAACCATATAATATTGGGGGGAAATGGGGAAAATCTAAGAGAGTTAACAAATGACCTTTGAGGAAAACAAGAGATTATCCTAGGTGATAAACATGACTGTGACTGCAATAGGATAATGATGATTAGTTCTGACCCAGGTTACTTACTTTTAAAACCTACAGAATTATGATGTGGTTATATAGCCACCTCTTTTTCTTTGTCAAAATTTTTCTCAACTTCATTCCAAGATGAATTTCCCCAGTTATTTTTATTATAGTTCATTTAAAATTTTGTGCTTAGAAGGTTCCTCATAATTTGTGCCACCATTTCTGACAACTGGCCATTGAACACCCTGGATCAGTTCTTGCCAGAGCTAGACCTAGGTATCTTTCAAGCAACTACTTCATGCCACAGGTTTCCTCCTTACCCTGGGCAGCACTGTATTTTGCTATTTAACTGTGTTGGTACCACCATTCACTGCCTAAATTAGCTCCTGTGAGACTATAGATGAATCGCTTATGTAGCCAATACCTCCAAAAAGACAAGAAGTCAAAAACAAATACCCAAAGCATCTGTTGCTCTTTATTTATCCAAGATAAAATTATTTTTATTTATGCCTAGAATGAATAATTTCTTCTCAAAAAATTGCATCCATAAATATTGATTTGATGTTGATGATTATATCATTTAAAAAATGTAAAATCCACCAGAAATATGACAACCATTCAGGAGGGTGCACATACCCCTGAGGTCTTCCCGTGTGCTTCTCTTGGCCCTAGTTTAAGTCACTAAACAGATTTATTTTTATTGTCTCCTTTTGTTCACTAATGTTTCCTGAAAGTGAGGATGATGAGGTCTTTGTTTTCAAAACCCCATCCTTGATGGAACATGCACTGTTCACCTAGAAGCCAATACCTTTTTACATGGAAGCTTTTTGGTTGAAGATATGGATAGCTGTCTCTATCCACACAGTTCTGTGTCTCTTGGTGCCCATTCATGTTTTCAACTGGCTGGACTTAAACCTTGCTGAGAACACCTGCCAGCTCTGTCCATTTTCGAGAAGATTCCTTCCACTCTACCTGGTGCGTTGAGCACCCTTCCTTCTCCTCCCTGAGCATTTGGTGTTTAGCCTTATCATCAAACTCATGTCCCTTTCAATGGAAGAAAATAATTTATTTTTGTCTGTCCCCCATGGACTGCAACTATCTTTACTTGGGGAGGCACATCCTCAAGCTCCAAGCCTCACTTGAAAGGCTAACCCTGAAAGTGGCATGATGTGAACACCAGTAAGTATCAAGGGGAAGAATGTGTGTCCACCCCTTGAATTTATACCTCTGTTTGTCCAGAGTATCCCACAGATGCCGGTGTAGAACTATTATTTCAATATTAGTCAATGAAACCTATGTGATGCCTTTCCAAGAGCCATAGCTATTAAAAAGGATGGTGTAAAAGAACACTGCTTGAGGAGGAAAGGAGTATAGGGCAAGGATATTAAGAAATGACATTTACAAGTCAAGCATTGTAAGAAACAAAATGGGCATCCACTTTCAAAATGATAATTTATTTATTCTCTTCCTGGTTCTCCCCCTTCTTAGTGGACTTTCTTTTTTAGCAGGCTTCCTTTGGTGGGTATTGAGACCAAATCAGAATCCAGAGACATGTAGTTTGTCTTATTTGTACAAAAGTATTGCTTAGGCAATGCCCGGGAAAGTGACGGAACCTCTGAAGTGCTCTTGCCAATGGGGAACCAGGCAAGGAACTTGCACTTTGGGGCATGAATGCACTGGCTTTGACAGCCTCAAGAGCTGCTTCACTCCCCTAATCTTTGAGTCTCCATGTTGTGCTTTAATGACAAAACCGAGGAGGGTGGATTCTGTCCAAGAGCCATAGCTGTTAAAAAGGGTGATATAGAAGAACATTGCTTGAGGAAGAAAAGGGTTTAGGGCAAGGGTAATAAAAACATAACATTTTCCAAGTGAGTCACTGAGTCTCATATGATTTACAATTTTGAAAAATCACATAAAAACATACTTTCTTTAGGTGGATGATGGATCATAAAAACCTGAAATGTCAAACAGACTCTTCTCAAGTAGTTCCTAATTGGCAATGCATTTCCTGATGAACACAGAAACACATGGTCCAAAAATAGGCAAAAAGAATAACCCCATTTCTGAGAGGGCACTGAGCTTTCCAAGGCCACCTCTTTGGGTTGCTTTTGCTACACTGGGATGTGCTTGGTTTGGAAGAATCAGTCATGTGTGGTGTTAGAAGACAGAGGTGTTGGGTGGGTCCAGCCTATATGGCGTTTCCAATTAGTCCCAGGTGATGCAAGTCTGTCAGGCTGTGGAGTCAACAATTTTAAGGCTAAAACTTTTCCCACTCTGCATGCCTGGGTAATTTTGGCTGTACATCGCCTATAACAATTTAAGCTCGTCCCATGGTCACAGAAAGAGGAGATGTTTTGACTTGGGGTTTGCAGTGTTTTACTTGGTTAGTCACACAAAGTCTTCAAGATCCTCTAAAATCCAGTATCCAGCCAGCACATGACCAAATCCCACCCTTCTCTGAACCTCTCTCTCCACCTACTCTGTGATTGTATGGGCTCACAGCTGGATGCAAATCTACAGCACTGCAGAGGGTCTCTCGAACACACAGGCCTGCCAACTGGAAGTGGAAGTTCATGCCACTCTTTCTTTATCTTTACAAACTTCCAGCATGTTTTCCTCCCTCCTCAATTGTGGCTAGTCAGCTCCAAAGTTTATGTTTAGAAAATAGAAGTAGCTGGGCTCGGTGGCTCAGCCTGTAATCCCGAGCCTTTGGGAGGCTGAGGTGAGTGGATTGCCTGAGTCCGCGGGTTCGAGACTCACCTGGGCAGCGAGACCTCATCTCTACAATAAATCAAAAAATCAGCCGGGTGTGGTAGCGCATGCCTGTGATTCTGGCTATGCGGAAGACTGAGGTGGAAGGATTGCGGGAGCCCAGCAGGTCGAGGCTGCAGTGGCCAGCAGCAGCCACTTCTCTCCAGTCTGGGTGACAGAGTGAGACTGCAACTCAAAAAAAAAAAAAAATAGAAGTATTGGGAGAGAATTTTGCAAGGTTTCCTGTCCACCCATTTGCATCTACCGCCCCCGTGATTTCCATCTAAACATTGGAACTCAACACATGTGCTCTTGCCATAGGCCAACTCATCCATTCATACTCTAGGTCAGCCCAAGTATGACAGCTTCAAGGACATTTCTCTCCTTCTCACTTTTGTCTGTTCAATGGATAATCTTCATAGGTATACAACCTATTTCTTCCAACACACACACACACACACACACACACACACACACACACATGAACACACACATACACATAGAGACACACAGACACACGTACTCCAGAAAACACATACCTACTTGGATCCTCTATGCCCCCTAAGCTGTAGCCTCTCTACCCCAGGAATTTCTGTTATCCCCAGGATATATCTGTTGATCATTTGTAAGTCTTCTTTTGGAAATATCTACTCAGGTCTTTTGTCCATTTTTAATTGGATTTCTTGTTGTTGAGTTTTCTGAATTCCTTTTATATTTTCAATTCTAGCCTTTATTGATGTATCTTGTGTGTGTGTGTGTTGTGTGTGTGTATGTGTGTGTGTGTGTGTGTGTGTGTGTGTGTGTGTGTGTGTGTGTGTGTTGTAGGCTATTTATTTGCTCCGTTGATAGTTTCCATAAAAAAACTATTAGAACTGCTGCTCTCTACCCCAGGAATTTCTGTTGAAATTCCTTTTCCTTCAATCACTCTCCCTAAGTCCCATCATCCTCTGCCCCACTCTTCACTGACTCAGTAATTGGTTCTGCCTCCTTCTCATTGGCCTGCAGTGCCATACTCCTATGTATTATTTCCTCTAAAGAGACCATCTTTCTCGGCTTCTAGGAAACACTCTTTCTGGGTATTTCCCCTTTTTAAAATACTTTTTGCTGTTGTCTCTTTATCTCCCAAAACACTAGAGGAACCCAGGGCTGGACACCAGATTTCCTTCTATAAGGCATTTGCACTCACGATCTTTGTGATCTAGCACATACCTTTGGTGTCATAGGTTATCTCTTAGCTGACAGCCCTGCAGTACAGGCATCTCTGCTGTCCTCTGGACTCAAATATGCAGCTGCCACTTTTCCTTCCAAAGGGAACCTCAGGATGAACAGGAAAAACTTGAGTCTTCATCTCAACTTTAACCTGCTCCTTCCCTAGACCTCTCTGTCCTGGGAACTATACTTTTCATTGCCTAGACCAAAAAGCAAGAAGCCACCCATCTCCTTCTTTTCTGCTACATCAGGATTTATTCTTGGGCTTTTTATTCTGTTCCATTGGTCAGTGTGTCTGTTTTAATGCAAATACTATGCTGTTTTGTTTCTATAGCTTTGTAGTATGTTTTGAAGTCAGGTAGTGTGATGTTATCTGGTGTGTTCTATTTGTTTAAGATTTCTTTGTCTGTTTAGGGGTTTTTGTTGCTGTTTTATATAAAGTTTAGAATTGTTTTTTTCTATTATTGTTAAGAATGTCATTGACATTTTGATGGGGTTTGTGCTAAATCTATAAATTGCTTTGTGTAGTACAAACATTTAAGTATTTTTTTCAATCCAGGAACACATGGTATATCTTTCCATTTTTGCATGTATTCTTCAATTTCTTTTATTAATGTTTTATAGTTTTTATTGTAGAGATCTTCCATCTTCTTGGTTACGTTTTCTGCTAGGTTGGTTTTTGTAAGTAAAAGGGATTTCTTTTTCAGACAATTTGCTACTGTTATATAGAAATGCTACTAATTTTCTATGACATTTCTGTTTTCTACAATGTTACTGAATTTCTATTAGTTCTAATAGTTTTTTTGATGGAAACTATCAACAGAGCAAATAAATAGCCTACAATACACACACATACACACACACACACACACACACACACACACATACACACAACAACACACACACAGATACATCAATAAAGGCTAGAATTGAAAATATAAAAGGAACTCAGAAAACTCAACAACAAGAAATCCAATTAAAAATGGACAAAAGCCCTGAGTAGATATTTCCAAAAGAAGACTTACAAATGATCAACAGATATATTTTAAAATGCTCAAAATCACTAATCATCAGGAAAATGCAAATCAAAACCACAATGAGATGTCATCTCACTTCAGTAAAAAAGCTGCTATCAAAAATCAAACAAGTGCTGGTGAGGATATAGATAAAGGGGACCTTTTGGACACTGCTCACAGAAATGTGAATGGTCACAGCCATTATGGAAAATGCTATGAAGTTTTCCAAAAAACTAAA
>NW_006977725.1:4451-4757 GCF_000164805.1 Carlito syrichta | reverse complement strand
TCCAGTATCCAGCCAGCACATGACCAAATCCCACCCTTCTCTGAACCTCTCTCTCCACCTACTCTGATTGTATGGGCTCACAGCTGGATGCAAATCTACAGCACTGCAGAGGGTCTCTCGAACACACAGGCCTGCCAACTGGAAGTGGAAGTTCATGCCACTCTTTCTTTATCTTTACAAACTTCCAGCATGTTTTCCTCCCTCCTCAATTGTGGCTAGTTAGCTCCAAAGTTTATGTTTAGAAAATAGAAGTAGCTGGGCTCACACACATATGTGTGTGTGTATGTGTGTGTGTGTGTGTGTGTG
>NW_006977725.1:732-4431 GCF_000164805.1 Carlito syrichta | reverse complement strand
GGTGTGTTCTATTTGTTTAAGATTTCTTTGTCTGTTTAGGGGTTTTTGTTGCTGTTTTATATAAAGTTTAGAATTGTTTTTTTCTATTATTGTTAAGAATGTCATTGACATTTTGATGGGGTTTGTGCTAAATCTATAAATTGCTTTGTGTAGTACAAACATTTAAGTATTTTTTTCAATCCAGGAACACATAGTATATCTTTCCATTTTTGCATGTATTCTTCAATTTCTTTTATTAATGTTTTATAGTTTTTATTGTAGAGATCTTCCATCTTCTTGGTTACGTTTTCTGCTAGGTTGGTTTTTGTAAGTAAAAGGGATTTCTTTTTCAGACAATTTGCTACTGTTATATAGAAATGCTACTAATTTTCTATGACATTTCTGTTTTCTACAATGTTACTGAATTTCTATTAGTTCTAATAGTTTTTTTGATGGAAACTATCAACAGAGCAAATAAATAGCCTACAATACACACACATACACACACACACACACACATACACACATACAACACACACACACAAGATACATCAATAAAGGCTAGAATTGAAAATATAAAAGGAACTCAGAAAACTCAACAACAAGAAATCCAATTAAAATTGGACAAAAGCCCTGAGTAGATATTTCCAAAAGAAGACTTACAAATGATCACAGATATATTTTAAAATGCTCAAAATCACTAATCATCAGGAAAATGCAAATCAAAACCACAATGAGATGTCATCTCACTTCAGTAAAAAAGCTGCTATCAAAAATCAAACAAGTGCTGGTGAGGATATAGATAAAGGGGACCTTTTGGACACTGCTCACAGAAATGTGAATGGTCACAGCCATTATGGAAAATGCTATGAAGTTTTCCAAAAAACTAAAGATAGAATCACCATGTGATCCAGCAAACCCATTGCTGGGTGTTTAGCCAAGGTAAAGGAAATCAGTGCATCAAAAGATTCTGCACCTCATGTTCACCGCAGCACTACTCACAATAGACAAAAATGGAATCCACCTAAGTGTCCACCAGTTGACAGATGACTGAAGGCAATGTGGTGTGACTTCAGAATGGGATTACTCAGCCATAGAGAGGAATACACCATTGTTGTATATGGCAACATAGGTGAGCCTAGGGGACACAATGCCGAGTGACATGAGAGGCAGAGAACAGCCCCACAGAATCTACACTGAGGTTGTTCTCTTAGAAGTAGAGAGTGAAAGACTGGTTATCAGAGGATGGAAAGATGGCGGCCCTGAGGGTAGGGGTGAACGGCTCAACAAGTCCAAGGTCACAGTTAAAGACTGGTTGCCAGAGGTTGGGAAGGTGACAGCAATGAGGGCAGGGGTGAATGGTTTAACAAGTCCAAGGTCATAGTTAAAGATTGGTTACCAGAGGATGGGAAGATGGTGGCAATGAGGGCAGGGGTGAATAGCTCAACAAGTCCAAGGTCACAGTTAAAGACTGGCTACCAGAGGATGGGAAGATGGTGGCAATGAGGGCAGGGGTGAATGACTCAACAAGTCCAAGGTCACAGTTAAAGACTGGCTACCAGAGGATGTGAAGATGGCGGCAATGAGGGCAGGGGTGAACGGCTCAATAAGTCCAAGGTCACAGTTAAAGACTGGCTACCAGAGGATGGGAAGATGGTGGTAATGCGGGCAGGGGTGAATGGCTCAACAAGTTCGAGGTCACAGTTAGACTGGAGGAATGGGCTCAGCTGTTCCATGGCACCATAGGGTGGCTATGGCCAACAATACTGTAATTTGCATTTCCACATAGCTGGAAGGAAGGTTTTAAATGTTCTCATCACAAAGAAATGATAAATGTTTAAGGGGATAGATATGCTAATTAGACTGATCATTTTACAATGTATACATGTATCAAAGCATAATGTTTTGCCCATACATATGTACAATTATTATGTGTTGAGCATAAATACATAAAAAGTGAAATAAAATACAAAAATTAAATAGAAAAATCAGCAAAACACTGTTTTCACAAAAGAACAGCAAGATAACATGAGGCAAATGATGAGATTATTTATGAGTAATAGAGGAATATGGCAGAGCACACTTAGAAAGCTGTGTGTCTGTGGCTAGCCTGAGTTGTCTACACCACGACAGAAATAAGATCCCCTTCACCGAAGCTCAAGGCCTCCGGGATGTTGTGCATTGATATGTATGGAGGCTAGAGCACACAGGTCGTGAAGCCCTGCTGCTGCTTCGCCTGATTAGGCTTTGTGTGGGAAGTCATGTGCGACTGAGTGTGCCTGTAAGCTGTCTGGATAACAACTTCCAGGCTCTGCTCTTCCTGGTCACTCCTGGAGCTGACAGCACACTCCGTCCTTCCAGTTAAACAGTAAGTTAAGTCTCTTTGTTTGGGCCAGGGCTGTGAGCACCTGGACGTCCTCTGGGAGATCTCAACAACACAACTCTTACCTGCAGCTTACGATTTCCCCTCTGTTCCAGTCCTTTCAGGATTATGTGTGGGCTCACAGAGTTTTTCTCAGAGAAAAGTGCATATACCGTCTCCCAAGACTCCTTGGGAACTGATTGATCCACAGCTCCGTGTCCATGGCGAGGCATTTGTGTCTGGCTTTTGACTCTCGCTGTTGGCTCTTCGGGTGTATGTTTGCTTATGTGCGCTCCGCTGAATTCCCAGTTAGCAGCACTTGGCCCAGGTGTTGCAGAAATGAGTGTGAGGATGATGCATAACTTGTCAAGGTCAGCTAGAATCAATGCACGTGGCACTTTAAAAAAAAGCAACAACAAAACATCTTCCAAACGTGGAAATACTGATGCATTCAACTTCTTTTCAATAGTAAGTAGATTGAGAGAAATACATACACACATATGTGTATTTTTATATATATACAGATACATACACGCTCATGAGTTAGGTTGAATACTGTGAAGACTATCGAAATGTTAATAATGGAAAGCTATGACAAAACTGACATATTTAGCCAAATGCAACTAAAGTATAAGGTGAAGAGAAATAAAAAGAGAAACAACGTTAGTGGCAACGATACAGCAATTAACTCATGCTTTCGGGGGTGTGGCATATCTAGTGTGAGATCCATTCTTCTAAGCAGGTAGCAGCACATCCTTTTATCCTTTTATCCTCCTTTTGAGTCAAGAGTGCCACGACTTTCCATACTTTCTGGTGTTCATTTGACTTTTAAGACTTATTTATCCCCTAAATTATGGGCCCCCAACCCTGCATCCCAAGAGTTGGCATGCTCTGGAGGCACAACCAGCAGGGTGTCATGTGGTGGAGACAGTGCCAGGTCAGCCACAAGCCCGTATCCTTTCCCTTCTGAGTATAGACACAGACAAGGTTTAGCAGTTGTCCCCACTGGATCCCAGTGGCTGGATCATGGCTGGTGGACAGGGATGCATGTCACTCAAGGGATTTTCTTCTACCCATGTCCAGAGATGTGGCATGCTCCACATATTTCCTCATTTGTCCCTGCTCAAGGCCATCTTAGACCCCAACAGGCCTGGTTTTGGATTCTGACTTTGAAGGCCCTCATTTGAATCTAGTCCTTTTTTGATGGGCAGCACAGTTGGTTGCATGTTTTTGCTATTGTGAACAAGGCTGCAATAAACATAAGTGTGCAGGTATTTTGTACATAGGATGATCTGAGTTCCTCTGGAATATTCCCATTAGTGGGATGTGGGGTCATATGGAAGGTTGAGAGGGTTGGG
>NW_006977725.1:0-712 GCF_000164805.1 Carlito syrichta | reverse complement strand
CCTAGGGGACACAATGCCGAGTGACATGAGAGGCAGAGAACAGCCCCACAGAAATCTACACTGAGGTTGTTCTCTTAGAAGTAGAGAGTGAAAGACTGGTTATCAGAGGATGGAAAGATGGCGGCCCTGAGGGTAGGGGTGAACGGCTCAACAAGTCCAAGGTCACAGTTAAAGACTGGTTGCCAGAGGTTGGGAAGGTGACAGCAATGAGGGCAGGGGTGAATGGTTTAACAAGTCCAAGGTCATAGTTAAAGATTGGTTACCAGAGGATGGGAAGATGGTGGCAATGAGGGTAGGGGTGAACGGCTCAACAAGTCCAAGGTCACAGTTAAAGACTGGCTACCAGAGGATGTGAAGATGGCGGCAATGAGGGCAGGGGTGAACGGCTCAATAAGTCCAAGGTCACAGTTAAAGACTGGCTACCAGAGGATGGGAAGATGGTGGCAATGAGGGCAGGGGTGAATGGCTCAACAAGTTCGAGGTCACAGTTAGACTGGAGGAATGGGCTCAGCTGTTCCATGGCACCATAGGGTGGTTATGGCCAACAATACTGTAATTTGCATTTCCACATAGCTGGAAGGAAGGTTTTAAATGTTCTCATCACAAAGAAATGATAAATGTTTAAGGGGATAGATATGCTAATTAGACTGATCATTTTACAATGTATACATGTATCAAAGCATAATGTTTTGCCCATACATATGTACAATTA
>NW_006977724.1:0-5571 GCF_000164805.1 Carlito syrichta | reverse complement strand
TTAGAAAGGTCACAGAGCAATCAGGAAAGTGGCCCTTCTGGCTGGTAATGAGACAATAGGTTATAGTTCCAGAGATCCTCTTTGCCTTTGTGTCTAAAGAACTCACTGGAGATGAAGCCAACCCAGGAAGGCAGAGTCTTCCTTCTGGATGGGGAAAGAGGGATTTCTCAAGGTTATTGTGGGGCATCTGAACATAGTGCTTCCCACCCCAGACTCCTTCCATCTGCTCCACACATCCTATGTGCCCTCTTCTCAGGGCATTTTCACAGGTTGACCTTTATTTCTGGAATGTTCCAGAAGTATTAGCTCACATGACCTATTGTTAGCTAATGACTCCATTAGCCCTGACCTGCAAATCCTGAACACAAGGATCTTCTAGGGAGGGGAGGCTTTCCCCAACCCCATTCCAGGCAGACTCCACTGCTGGTTACTCTTAGTGCTCTCTGTGTCTCTTACCCCAGCACGGCCCCCATCTGTAAGGACTCTCGTGTGTGTGTGTGTGTGTGTGTGTGTGTGTATGTGTGTGTGTGTGTGTGTGTGTGTGTGTGTGTGTGTGTGTGTGTGTCTGAGATGATCTGGGTAATGGCTTTCTTCTCCACTAGATTGTAAGCTCCCTGGAAGAAAGGTCTCTGCCTTCATTCACTATTCTCTCCCCACTGCCTCCCACAAGCCTGGCACTTTGTAGGTACTTGGTACATATTTGCCAAATGAAGGAATCAGGGCCTCACTTGGCTTGAGCTCAACTGGTCAGAGCTCAGGCTCTGGACTCAGATTCCTGGGTTCTGAGCTTGACTAACTGGGATCTTGGGAAAGCCACCTACAATTTTCTCAGCATAGTCTCAGTTTTCTCACTGTGAAATGAGGATAGCAACGGTACATCCCAGGGATGCTGTAAGAATGACATGAACTAATTTATATGCAAAACACAGTTGACATGCAGCAAAGGTGGACTGTGCTAATTCTTTTCAGAAGCTCCTTTAGCTGCCGCTACTTCTGCCAACAGTGAAGAAACCATTCCAGGATTGCCAAAGGACTTATGCTCCACTCTGGGCTTTGGATGTTTCAGGAGAGGATGTCCCCAAGCCAAATTGAAACAATAAGAACAAGCACAAAACTCTGGAAGGACACTGGACTGGCTTTGCTTGGGCTTGGAGCCCATCACGGCCCATGGACTAGCTATGTTTGCAGAAAAATCACCTGGCATCTACAGGGTCTTTGAATGCCAAACTGTTCACAATTTCATGTGCTCAGAAACCACCTGGGGATTTTCTTTTTAAAAAATGTATCTTTTTGGTTTTAGAATCGGGGGTACACAGCCAGGCTTGGTGGCTCAGCCTGTAATCCCACGCCTTTGGGAGGTTGAGGTGAGTGGATTGCCTGAGTCTGCAGGTTTGAGACTTGCCTGGGCAACTTGGCAAGCCCTCATCTCTACAATAAATCAAAAATCAGCCAGGCGTGGTAGCGCGTGCCTGTAGTTCCAGCTACTTGGAAGGCTGAGGCGGAAGGATGACCGGAGCACAGCAGGTTGAGGCTGCGGTGGCTGGGAACGACCACTGCACTCCAGTCAGGGTGAGAGAGTGAGCCTCCAGCTCAAAAAAAAAAAAAAGAATCGGGGTTACATAGGGAGATTGTTACATAGGCATATTGTGTGAAGGCAAGGTTTAGGTTTTGGATGAGCCCCCCACCTCCAGGGGGTGAGTACGATAGCAAAAAACATGGAACCAACCCAAGTGCCCATCAACGGTGGACTGGGTAAGAAGATGTGGCATGTGTACACTATGGAATACTACACAGCCAAAAAAAGAACAAGATCATGGCATTTGCAGCCACATGGATGCAGCCGGAGCCAAATTTCTAAGTGAATTATCACAGAAGCAGAAAGCTGAGTCCTGTGTGTTCTCACTCGTAAGGGGGAGCTAAGGTGCAGGGCACACTCAGACACAGGGAAGGGGACAACAGCCACTGGTGCTGCTGTTGGGGGGAGGGGAGAGTGGGCAAAGTGCAGGTTCTGACTCTGCAGGTCTGGGGTGTGGTCGAGATGCTGCTTTACTGCCAAGCAGACCGCACTTTGGGTAGCCAGGTAGATGCGCACTGGGGAGTAGCAGCCATGATGCTGAGGAAGCTGGCTGACTCGGGTGCCTGAGGAAGAAGGGAAACAACCTGAAATGGAAATAAATACTGTGCACTGCCATCTCACTAATGTCTAAAATTAGATAAACATAATTAAAAATTGAAAGGCCAGATGAGAGAGTGCCAGCCTGAAATGGAGTGCTGAATTACGTTGCGACTCACTTCACTTTCCCCGAATGGTTTCTACTAATGGGCGTTTCAGAGACTACTGGGTTACATGTTGTTCTTTGTGTTTTTTCATTATCACCAAACACGTGTAATTGGCCCTGTTTTTGAAATGGTTTCCCCAGGACACGGTTACACTGACTCTTCAGAAATGTGTGAGCACACTGAGTCTTCAGCCCCATCCTCTGACTGACACATACTGTCCTTTGGAGCAAAAAAAGGAGGCTTTGTCACTCTACAGGTGGTAGGTGTGTACGTCAAGCCTTTCACTGGGACCGGCATAAATATTATTGAGATTCTCATTTTTATAAGTAAATAAATTGAGGCTCAGAGAGGTAAAGTAGGCTGCTGGGAGTCACACAGCTAATTAGCAGAAGAGCTAGGATCCTAATGCAGTTCTGCTCTACTTCAGAACAATCATATTCTGGGACCAAACATGGTGACTCATGCTTGTAATCCCTGCAATTAAGGAGGCTGAGGTGGGAGGATCGTTTGAGGCCAGGAGTTTGAGAGCAGCCTGGGCAACATAGCAAGACTCCATCTCTACAAAATAAAAATACTGACCATATCTTTCCATGGCTTCTCTGAAAAGTAACCACCATGGAGCTCTCACATGTGTGTGCACATGTGCACATGAACATGCGTGCAGGCAGAATAGCAGTGGTGTCAGGAGAAATGGAGAAAGAGTAAACATCCCATTGTAAAATGCCCATCTCTTTGTTTTTGCTCAAATTGCCATACGCACCTATTACCAATTGCTGTAATTTACATATATTTGAACAGAATTGGACTAAGTAATCTGTTCCCCCACCAGAATTCACAAAGCACTTATTAACTCGGGCTCTAATTCTGGTCCTGGAGTCATTAAGTCTGTCCTCATCCACCAGGAGATTAGGATACTGAGGGTGACTATTATCTTAGCAACATTTCTGACTGCCACAGCTTTAACCCTGGAATGGAGAAGGTTGTCCTTTCTTGGAGTAAGTGGACAGAGAAGGCAAAGTGGGATGAGGTCTCCATGGGGCTGGGCATGGTTCATCGAGGTCATTCGTTGGTAAGATACATCCACAGCCTTGCCAAGCCACCCTGAGTCCTCTAAGACGTGCAGTTTGCCCCAAACATCTCTCTGTAAACCTGATGTTCTTCAGTGAAGTGAACTATTTTGGAAGAGTCCTGGGAATGAACTTTGCCTAACCTGAAGTTAGAATAGACATTGAAGTAAGTAAAAGTATAACAATTTTTTCTTAGTTATATAAGCCCAAGTGCTACAGCTACTATTTTTATTTGTTTCAGAAGTATTTGCTGGGGACCTACTATGTGCTGGCCAATCTTCTAGATGCTAAGGCTGGGGTAGTGAACCATGCTTGGATTCCAAGGGATGAGATAATAAAAATACAGGTAAAATGATCCAGCCTCCATGGAAAACAGATGAGTGTGTCCTTCTAAAGTTAAACATAAAATTATCATCTGATTCAGTCACTCTATTCTTTGAAGTAATGAAAACAGATATTGAAATGAATTGAACTCAAATGTTCATAGCAGTATTATTCACAATAGCCCACGAGGTGAAAACAATCCAAATGTCCCTCAGTGGGTAAATGGAGAAGCAAAAACGAATCTACATGATGGAATGTGATTTGGTCATAAAAAGGGATGACATCCAGACACATGCTCCAAGATGGATGAACCTTGAAAACAACATACTAGGTGAAAGAAGCCAGATGCAAACATCCTGATATTTAGGGATTTCTTTTCCAGGAAAATCATATCAGGAATAGGAAAGTCTGCAGAGACAGAAAGCAGATTGGTGGTTGTCAGGGCATGAGAGGAGGGAGAATGAGAGGAGACTGCCTAACCGGTAGTGGGTTTTCTTTTGGAGCAATGAAAACGTCTTGGAACCAGATAGAGGTGGTGTTTGCACAACATTGCGAATGGATTAAATACCACTGAATTGTCCACTGAAAATGATTAATCTTAGGTGACGCAAACTTCACAGAGATTTGCAATAATGCAGATTAGCAAAATAATTTCAAGTAACAAGATGCGTGACTGGGAAAATAAAAAAGGCAATGAGAACTAAGGGTCAACAGGGATGATACATAAGACAATGTTGATGGTCTCCACAAAGGAGTGACATGGAGGAGCCGGTGATGGGCTGGAGGGGGAAGACCTTGCAAAGTTGGGCAGAACTTGGCAGGCAGGGAGTGTGGCAGGAGCAAAGGCCTGGGGGCAGGAGCAAGTGGGCTTGTAGGAAACCCGCCTGGCTGGAGTTGGGGCGGGGTGAGGTGGGGAGGGGTGGGGGGGTAATGCAAGGTGGGCGTGGGAAGGGTCCAGAATGTGAGGCAGGTAGGAGCCAGATCCTGGAAGCCCTGACACACAGGTCAGAAGCTTGTATTTGAACTCTAACTCTCATGGGATGCGAGTGAAGAGTTGTCATCAAGTAGCACATACGATTTGCATATGTAAAACTTGAGGCAAAACATAAAACTAGCCATGCTAAACTATTAAATTTAGTGGCATTGAGTAAAATAGTTACAGTGTTGCACAACTACCACCCCTCTCTAGTTCTAGGACATTTCCATCACCTCGAAAGGAGACTCTGTCCCACAAGCGATTGCTCCCCATTTCTCTCTCTCCCAGTCAAACACCAATCTGCTCCCCAAGCAATTGATTTCCCTATTTTGGATATGCCATATAAACAATATCATACAATATATGAAATTTTGTGTTTGACTTCTTTCAATTAACATAATATGTTCAAGGTTCACCCATGTGGTAGCATGTATCAGTAACAATTCCCTTTTATGGCTGAATAATAATTTCCTTTTTCTTTCCTTTTCATTTCGTTTTGTTTTGAGTCAGGGTCTCACTCTGTTGCCCAGGTTGGAGTACAGTGGCATGCTCATGACTGCAGCCTTGACCTCTGAGTCCAGGTGATCCTTCCACTTCAGCCACTTGAGTAGCTGGGACTACAGGCATGCACCATTACACCTGGCTAATTTTTTTGACTTTTTTGTAGAGATGAGGTCTTGCTGTGTTGCCCAGGCTGGTCTCTAACTCCTGGACTCAGGCAATCCTCCTGCCTCGGCCTCCCAAAGTGCTGAGATTGCAGGCATGAGCTATCACACCTGGCTGATATACCATATTTTCTTTGTCCATTAATCTGTTCATGAACATTTGGGTTGTTTCCATTTCTTTGACCTTTATAAATAGTGCTTTCATGAACATTTTTTGTGAGATTATTTGTTTGAACACCTATTTTAAAGTATTTTGGGT